>NC_084612.1:28353487-28473487 GCF_033978795.1 Nerophis ophidion
CTCTCGATGTGGAGGAGCACCGGCTTTACTTTGAGCTCCTCTCGGATGGCAGAGCTTCTCACCCTATCTCTAAAGGAGAGCCTCGCCACACGGCGGAGGAAAATCATTTTGGCAGCTTGTACCCGAAAACTTGTCCTTTTGGTCATAACCCAAAGCTCATGACCATAGGTGAGGATGGGAACGTAGATCGAGAGCTTTGCCTTCCGGCTCAGCTCCTTCTTCACCACAATGGATCGATACAGCGTCTGCATTACTAAAGACTCCTCCAGATATTGATATTTAAATATGTTTTTTGCTTATTTTTGCCTTAGTGTGATTTCGGCGAATGTTTGAATTAATTAGAAATGTTTGACAGCCTTGTGATCCACTTGACTGTCGTCACATACGCTCTCACATTACAGCATCACTGACGCACCTCCTCTCTCCTGCCACACTGTTCTTAAGTGGTTGTACTTGTATAGCGCTTTTCTACCTTCAAGGTACTCAAAGCGCATTGACACTACTTCCACATTTACCCATTCACACACACATTCACACACTGATGGAGGGAACCGCTAACCAGCACCCATCAGGAGCAAGGGTGAAGTGTCTTGCTCAGGACACAACGGACGTGACCAGGTTGGTACTAGGTGGGGATTGAACCAGGGACCCTCGGGTTGCGCACGGCCACTTTCCCACTGCGCCACGCCGTCCCTAAGTATTGATCTAACCTAATATATTTTAATAATAGCACATACGTATAGCTTGTAGCTATTAAAATGTAGATGTTGAATTTTTACACTATTGTCGGCATCATCTACAGATTTTTCAAATTAATATTTTGCTTAGACCATGGGTGTCAAACTTTGGCCCGCGGGCCAAATTAGGCCCGCCGTGTAATTTCTCTTGGCCCTTGAGGCAATATCAAATTAACATTAGAGCTGGCCCGCCGATGAAAGACCGTATTCACCGCTAATACTCTTACTTGCCTACCCTCCCGATTTTCCTGGGAGACTCCCGAAGTTCAGTGTCCCTCCCGAATTTCATCCCGGGTAACAATATTGGGGGTGGGCCTTAAAGGCACTGCCTTTGGCGTTCCCCACAACCTGTCGCCATGTCTGCTTTTCCTCCATACAAACAGCGTGCCGGCCCAGTCACATAATATATGCGGCTTATACACACATACAAGTGAATGCAAGGCATACTTGGTCAACAGCCATACAGGTCACACTGAGGGTGGCCGTATAAACAACTTTAACACTGTTACAAATATGCGCCACACTGTGAACCCACACCAAACAAGAATGACACATTTTGGGAGAACATCCGCACCGTAACACAACATAAACACAACAGAACAAATACCCACAACCCCTTGCAGCACTAACTCTTCCCGGACGCTACAATATACACCCCCCGCTATCACCAAACACCGTCCACTTGGACCCCGCCGCCGAAAAGAGGCATTCCATTTTTATTTAAATTTTATTTGATATCCATCCATCCATCCATCTTCTTCCGCTTATCCGAGGTCGGGTCGCGGGGGCAACAGCCTAAGCAGGGAAACCCAGACTTCCCACTCCCCAGCCACTTCGTCTAGCTCTTCCCGGGGGATCCCGAGGCGTTCCCAGGCCAGCCGGGAGACATAGTATTCCCAACGTGTCCTGGGTTCTTCCCCGTGGCCTCCTACCGGTTGGACGTGCCCTGAACACCTCCCTAGGGAGGTGTTCGGGTGGCATCCTGACCAGATGCCCGAACCACCTCATCTGGCTCCCCTTGATGTGAAGGAGCAGCGGCTTTACTTTGAGTTCCTCCCGGATGGCAGAGCTTCTCATCCTATCTCTAAGAGAGAGCCCCGCCACACGGCGGAGGAAACTCATTTCGGCCGCTTGTACCCGTGATCTTATCCTTTCGGTCATGACCCAAAGCTCATGACCATAGGTGAGGATGGGAACGTAGATCGACCGGTAAATTGAGAGCTTTGCCTTCCGGCTCAGCTCCTTCTTCACCACAAAGGATCGGTACAACGTCCGCATTACTGAAGATGCCGCACCGATCCGCCTGTCGATCTCACGATCCACTCTTCCCCCACTCGTGAACAAGACTCCTAGGTACTTGAACTCCTCCACTTGGGACAGGGTCTCCTCCCCAACCCGGAGATGGCATTCCACCCTTTTCCGGGCGAGAACCATGATTCTCATTCCGGTCGCTTCACACTCGGCTGCAAACCGATCCAGTGAGAGCTGAAGATCCCGGTCAGATGAAGCCATCAGGACCACATCATCTGCAAAAAGCAGTGACCTAATCCTGTGGTCACCAAACCGGAACCCCTCAACGCCTTGGCTGTGCCTAGAAATTATGTCCATAAAAGTTATGAACAGAATCGGTGACAAAGGACAGCCTTGGCGGAGTCCAACCCTCACTGGAAATGTGTTCGACTTACTGCCGGCAATGCGGACCAAGCTCTGGCACTGATCGTACAGGGAGCGGACCGCCACAATAAGACAGTCGGATACCCCATACTCTCTGAGCACTCCCCACAGGACTTCCCGAGGGACACGGTCGAATGCCTTCTCCAAGTCCACAAAGCACATGTAGACTGGTTGGGGAAACTCCCATGCACCCTAAAGAACCCTGCCGAGAGTATAGAGCTGGTCCACAGTTCCACGACCAGGACGAAAACCACACTGTTCCTCCTGAATCTGAGGTTCGACTATCCGGCGTAGCCTCCTCTCCAGGGAAGGCTGAGGAGTGTGATCCCACGATAGTTTGAACACACCCTCCGGTCCCCCTTCTTAAAGAGAGGAACCACCACCCCGGTCTGCCAATCCAGAGGTACCGCCCCCGATTTCCACGCGATGCTGCAGAGTCTTGTCAACCAAGACAGCCCCACAGCATCCAGAGCCTTAAGGAACTCCGGGCGGATCTCGTCCACCCCCGGGGCCTTGCCACCGAGGAGCTTTTTAACTACCTCAACGACCTCAGCCCCAGAAATAGGAGAGTCCACCACAGATTCCGCAGGTACTGCTTCTTCATAGGAAGACGTGTTGGTGGGATTGAGGAGGTCTTCGAAGTATTCCTTCCACCTATCCACAACATCCGCAGTTGAGGTCAGCAGGACACCATCCACACCATACACAGTGTTGATAGTGCACTGCTTCCCCTTCCTGAGGCGGCGGCTGGTGGTCCAGAATCGCTTCGAAGCCGTCCGGAAGTCGTTTTCCATGGCTTCCCCGAACTCCTCCCATGTCCGAGTTTTTGCCTCCGCGACCGCCGAAGCCGCACACTGCTTGGCCTGTCGGTACCTGTCCACTGCCTCCGGAGTCCTATGAGCCGAAAGGACCCGATAGGACTCCTTTTTCAGCTTGACGGCATCCCTCACCGCTGGTGTCCACCAGGGGGTTTTAGGATTGCCGCCCCGACAGGCACCAACTACCTTGCGGCCGCAGCTTCGATCAGCCGCCTCGACAATAGAGGTGCGGAACATGGTCCACTCGGACTCAATGTCCAGCACCTCCCTCGTGACATGTTCGAAGTTCTTCCGGAGGTGGGAATTGAAACTTTCTCTGACAGGAGACTCTGCCAGACGTTCCCAGCAGACCCTCACAATGCGTTTGGGCCTCCCAGGTCTGTCCGGCATCCCCCCCCCACCATCGCAGCCAACTCACCACCAGGTAGTGATCGGTAGAAAGCTCCGCCCCTCTCTTCACCCGAGTGTCCAAAACATAAGGCCGCAAATCTGATGATACAACTATAAAGTTGATCATGGAACTGCGGCCTAGGGTGTCCTGGTGCCAAGTGCACATATGGACACCCTTATGTTTAAACATGGTGTTTGTAATGGACAAACTGTGACGAGCACAAAAGTCCAATAACAAAACACCACTCGGGTTCAGATCCGGGCGACCATTCTTCCCAATCACGCCTCTCCAGGTTTCACTGTCGTTGCCAACATGAGCGTTGAAGTCCCCCAGTAGGACAAGGGAATCACCCGGGGGAGCACTTTTCAGTACTCCCTCGAGTGTACCCAAAAAGGGTGGGTACTCTGAACTGCTGTTTGGTGCGTAAGCACAAACAACAGTCAGGACCCCTCCGCCCACCCGAAGGGGGAGGGAGGCTACCCTTTCGTCCACCGGGTTGAACTCCAACGTGCAGGCTTTGAGCCGGGGAGCAACCAGAAATGCCACCCCAGCCCGTCGCCTTTCACTGCCGTCAATGCCAGAGTGGAAGAGAGTCCAGTCCCTCTCCAGAGAAGCGGTTCCAGAGCCCTTGCTGTGCGTCGAAGTGAGTCCGACTATATCCAGCCGGAACTTCTCCACTTCGCGCACTAGCTCAAGGTCTTTTCCCCCCAGTGAGGTGACGTTCCACGTCCCAAGAGCTAGCTTCTGTAGCCGAGGATCGGACCGCCAAGTGCCCTGGCTTCGGCTGCCGCCCAGCTCACATTGCACCCGACCTCTATGGCCCCTGCTATGGGTGGTGAGCCCATTGGAGGGGTGACCCACGTTGCCTCTTCGGGCTGTGCCCGGCCGGGCCCCATGGGAACAGGCCCGGCCACCAGGCGCTCGCCATCGTGCCCCACCTCCGGGCCTGGCTCCAGAGGGGGGCCCCGGTGACCTGCGTCCGGGCGAGGGAAATCTGGGTCCATGTTTTGTCTTCTTCATAGAGGTCTTCCAGCTGCTCTTTGTCTGATCCCTCACCTAGAACCAGTTTGCCTTGGGAGACCCTACCAGGGGGCATAAAGGCCCCAGACAACATAGCTCCTAGGATCATTGGGACACGCAAACTCCTCTACCACGATAAGGTGGCATATTTGATATGCCATTGATATTTTTTTATTATTATTATAATTTTAAACTTGATTTTGCATGTCACTATAAAGTTATATACTGTAAGCCTTGCTTGTTCAATATTCAATGCAAAACTTGTTTGGGTCCCTGTTAAAAGGTTAATTTGTTCAACCTTGGCCCGCTGCTTTGTTCAGTTTAAAATTTTGGCCCATTCTGTGTTTGAGTTTGACACCCCTGGCTTAGACCAAAGTGTGGCAAACAACTACGCGTATAAAACAACCTAAAAAAATATATGTAGGAAGCTGTTTATCTGACTTGAGTCCTCAAGTCTCCCACACATCTGGCGTTTAAATTACAGCTGCTGAAAATGAGTAGAAATTTATAGTAATTCTGACAGGGTCTTAAGACTGGGCACAGCGCCCAGTCGCCCTGCCTCACACAGCCTTGGAGCCCAGAACACACATGGGGGCAATTATTTGTAAAGTAGCTGTGGTGGCACAAGGGAATGATTTGAGTGTATTGTATATGTGTAAGTGTGTGTGTGGAACATGCTGCCTGGGTGTATTTAATGGCTGTTATCACAGCCCCGTATCTCAAGTACAGTATGTGGTGGAGAGGGCGTGCAGCCATGTTGAAGAGAAGGTATGAAAAGATGACTGTTGTTTAAAGGGGCCCTGTTATGCAAAAACAACATTTCTTACCTATTGATACCTGCTTATGTGTATTTTAGATCTGTATATGTGTAACATGGTTAATTATGTTTTGTAAATAATGTAATTTATAATGTTTTATTATTGTTATAATTACACAAAATGTGTAGGTTACATGTAAATATCTGAATGTTTTTCGATGTTTCGTCAATGTGGACCCATTGTCTCGTTGTCCCCCCTAGTGCAATAATTACTGTGGAACCTGTCTTTTTATATTTATTGGACACACCTTCCAACTTTCCTTTAGTCTACGATAACGGGAGAGGGAGGCGTCCATGCAACGACAGAAAATGTATTGTTTTGATAAGAATTTTAGGTTACTTTCTTGTTCATTATTATATTTGTGTAGGGGCTCGACGATGGCAAAATGTTATTGACAACAATTGTATTCTGTGTATTATCAGGTATGTTTTTATTTCGCTGTTGTACAATAACGGGAGAGGGCTCGACGATGGCAACAAGTTATTGACAACAATTGTATTCTGTGTATCATCAGTAAAGTGCATCTGAGCAGCAACCCATGGTGTCGGTCGTATTCCATAAAATCCACACAAAGCAAGGGAAAAGACCACCGGCTACATATGTCCTGACAATTTTAAATCAAACCGTGTAGACCAGGGGTGCCCATTACGTCGATCACGAGCTACCTGTCTTAATCGAAGGATGTGTTAGTCGATCACTAGCCAGGTATTTAAAAAAATAGACCTAAAAATTTGCGATCATCAATCTTCATCAAGACGTCACTTTCGTCACTTGATTGACATTCATGACACTTGAGGGTCTTGTGAGATGACACTGGCTGCTGCGAGCTCATTATTAAGACAAAGTGATACACAGGAAGGCAGGAAACACTTTTTATTTCGACACATTTGCGCCGTAACAGCTGTCAAAACTCTAAAGACCGACTGCACAGTTCCTATCTTCACAATAAAAGCGCTGCTTCCTCTTGCCTGCGCTAACAAAATAAGAGTCTCAGAAAGCTGCCGTGGGATAGCAAGTTACAGAGCTAATGGATTTCTTGTAAAGTGTATAAAAACAAGTATGGAAGCTGGACAAAAAGAATGCCAAAAACCAACCACTTTCATGTGGTATTGGACAGAAAGGAGGACTTTTGTTCTCCTCCATTTGAAAATGCCAACGTTATCCGCACTTCTGTCGGATTCCAATCAATGCAAGTCATCCGAATCAGGTAATACTCCAACTCATGTTCTTGTCTTCATGAAAGAAAGAACTCTATATGTGTTAAACATTATTGCATTATCATTAAAAACCTTTAATATGTTAACAAAAACGTATGTTTCATAAATAAAAACATATAAATGATATATATGAATGAGATAGATCCCCTCAACTTGGTCAATTAAATAGTAGCTCGTCTGCAGAAGAAGTGTGGGCACCCCTTGTGTAGACATTGCATAGATATTTACAAAACAATCTTGCCTTCCTTCATACTTCCTACAAACGGTTCATTTAGAATTTTGCTCAAGTTGTGACATTTTGTTCAAGTGTGAAGTCAGCGGATTTTCCATATATGGTAGAAATTTACCCAAACATCATTGTGCGAGTCAGCCAATTTAAATGTAAGACCAGCTGTGCCACAACATTGTCCAAGATGAAACGAAATGAAGGAAAATGCTCTGTTGTCACTGCACAATGCTTTCAGCCTCATTTGAGGTAAAAAGTACCTTACTTTTAACAATTATGATTTGTGGCAATGTGTCTTCCCTGTGAAGAAGTCGCTCCAAGTTTGTACGAAGATTAGTCCTGATTCACCCACTGATCTTCAATAAAATACGTATTTTCTGAAAAAAAAAAAAAACTTTTAATAGAGGGCTTGGTGACTACTATCTGTGGCAGTGGAGTAGACAATGAAACTGTAGGTAATAACAGTAGGTTACAAATGATTGAATGACACATCAGCAGTGTTAGCTAGCTTGTGTAGCTAGCTTATACCTTCTGATGTATATAAATAGTGTCACTATATTGATCTTCCTAAAAAAAATAATTTAAATTGATCAGTGCCTACTGTGTACAAGGGACAAGTTAGTATTATAATACGTGTTTATATTTGTGAGCCTTGTGGACTATGAAGTTGCCCGTAGCATAGCGTAGGCCCGGTATGTTACCAAGGTTTCGAAGCAGCAATGCAGTAAAAGTAGTAACAGGATATAGAATAGAAAAGCCTTTTATTGTCAATACAAACATGTATACGTCCATGTGACGGACTCTTACCGTCGTTGTGCAGGTTCCACGGACCATTCAGAAAGGACATTTCTTGAGTAGGTTTGACTCTTTTTACTTTTTCAAATAAAGCTTTGTCTTCTGGTCCGATCGCTTTTCAGCTGCTCCTCGTTCCTCTCTGACTTTCAGTCGGCCGCGTCTTCGTTGCTGTCTTCAGCTCGCTCTCGGTCGTTTTCGTTCGACGGCTTCTGCAGCTGGTTATCCTCCTCCTTCTGCCATGATCCCTCCTCCTTCTCCCCTTTTATACAGCCAGAGGAGAAATGCCAATTGTATGCCAGTGTGTGATCTACGCACCTGAATTTGATTGCGGTGGAATCGCTCCCGGCACGCTCTCCGCTCATCCGCATTCTCCACCTTCTTGCCACCATCTTGGGCAGGGCTGCAGCAGCGTGCCCTGCCCCGCCGTCGGCCCGTCGGCTGCGCCTCTCCATATACCTCCATCGTCAGACGCAAGCCGGAACTCCAAACGGCTTAGCCAACCCCCCTCTTCCCTTTTTTGAAGGGGCGGGAAGTGAAGACTGCCATCTGTCTTCTCTTCATTTTCTTCCTTTCGTCTTTGTCCTCTGGTGGTGAGGTAGCATCCTCGCCCTCTGCTGGCGTTGTGTGTTCCTCTTCAGTTAACGAGTCAGCCACAACCATTTCTTTGCCTTTTTCTTCATCCTTTTCTTTGTCTTTTTCAACTTCTTCTTCAACATAAACTTCTTCTTCTTCAACATAAACTTCTTATTCTTCTTCTTCAACATAAACTTCTTCTTCAACATAAACTTCTTCCACCAAGGCGAGCTCGTCCTCCCGCTCCTTAGCAGACAGCTCGACCTGCTGGTCTGCAGATGCCACTGCAGCCTCACCCGCACAGTCTTCTTTGGGACGGCACTCGCCGTCTCCCCCCCACCTTGTCCGCCAGGGTCTGGCGGAACTCCTCAAGCCGCTGCTGGCAGCTTGCCGCCAGCTCTGTGAACGCGCCGATGAGCGCCAAGAGGAAATCGTCCTCCGTCGCCTCCGATGGTCCTTTCATGTTGGGCGCCAAATGTGACGGACTCCTGCCGTTGTCGAGCGGGTTCCTCGGACCATTCAGGAAGGACATCTCTTGAGCAGGTTTGACTTTCTTTATTTTTTTCAAATAAAGCTTTGTCTTTTGGTTGGATCGCTTTCAAGCTGCTCCTCTCCTGCTTGCTCCTCTCTCGCTTTCAGTCGGCCGCGTCTATGTTGCTGTGTTCGGTTCGTCTCTCGGTCGTTTTCGCTCGTCAGCTTCTGCTGCTGGTTTTCCTCCTCCTTCACGCCTTTATCTCGAATCGTTTAGACTACTGCAATGCCCTGTATGTAGGCATTAGCCAGGCCTCCCTCGTGCAAAACTCTGCTGCTCGTCTGCTAACACAGACCCGCAGACGTGAGCACATCACCCCTATATTAGCGTCCCTTCACTGGCTCCCTGTGCGTTATCGAATCAATTTTAAACTCCTTCTATTTGCTTTTAAATGTCTAAACAACCTCACGCTAATGTATATCTCCGACCTCCTTCAGCCTTACTGCCCCACTCGATCCCTAAGATCAGCCGATCAGCTGCTACTGACGGTCCTTGACACAAGACTGAAGCTTAGAGGTGACAGAGCTTTCGCTGCTGCTGCTCCCAAGCTCTGGAACGACCTACCTCTGAGTGTTAGACAAGCCTCCTCTCTTTCTGCTTTTAAATCTCTCTTAAAAACATACTTTTTTTCCTTGGCTTTTAACACTAAGTGGTATCCATCCTGCAATGGCGTCCCATTATACACCTGCCGTGAACCTGTTTTTATGTTTTAATTATTTATTTTTTATTATGTTCTGTTTGTGTTGTGTTGTTTGCTCGGTCTTCATATTATCTTTTAACCTGCCCATTGTACAGCACTTTGGCTATCCCTGTGGTAAATTTTAAATGTGCTTTATAAATAAAGTTGATTTGATTTGATTTGATTCTGCCATGATCCCTCCTCCTTATCCCCTTTTATACAGCCAAAGGAGAAATGTCAATTGTGACCCGGTGCGCGATCTATGCACAGGAATTTGATTACGGTGGCGTTGCTCCCAGCTCATCCGCATTCTCCGCCTCCTTGCCGCCATCTGGGGCAGGGCTGCAGCGTGCCCTGCTCCGCCGTCGGACAGTCAGCTGCGCCTCCCCACAGTCCAGTATTTAGCATTGGAAAGATAATGATTTGGCAGAAGTTTAACCTTAGCTAGCGTATAGTACCAGATTTGCAGCCGGGCTTTCTTACTCTCTGTCCCCTGTATCGTCCCTTCGTTGAGCCGACAACAAACCACGGTCAGCCAATGGTCTTGCTATAAAATCTAGAATATTGCTTTATGGTGAGAGTCAAGTCAAAATTAGATGGTTGGTGACAATCACCAGTGTCCATATTTAAAATGCCGATTGTAGCTGAGATAGGCGCCAGCGCCCCCCGCGACCCCAGAAGGGAATAAGCGGTAGAAAATGGATGGTTGGATAGTTAAAACAAAAAAAAACACTTCTGTAGTAAACAAGGTTGCCGGGACGGGGACAAAAGGCTAACAGGCGTGATTGGGCGTGGTCAGGAGGGCTTCATTAGGATCTAACAACTCTGCTTATCAAAACAAACTGTTTTTGAAGGCAGACAAAAATTGGCTTGAAGATAGGTCTTCACAGAAAAATCTATGCAATTTTTATAACTAAAGAACAATCATTACATTTTATATAGACCAAAATTAAGTGTTTTAAAACTAGAAAAAAATATATTGATATGACCCCTTTAAGGCCGTGCTCTTTCTCTCTAACAGAACAAGGATTAGGTATTGAAGGATTGTAAAGTGCTTGAGTAAAATGTGCTTTAATCACTTGATATTTGCTAGCAAGACCCCTGTTTATTTTAGCTGTGAATAAAGTAGTATGACAATACAAAAAGTGTGTTCATAGGAAGTTAAACAAAACCTGAAGGAATACAGTGGTGGAATAGGTCTTAGCGCACTAAAAGAGCTATGGAGGAAAGACAAAAGAGGAGAAATGGGGGTTATGATAACTCCAGCGTGCAGAGCCGCAGTAAAGACACTTCTTGGTCATGGCTCTGGGCTGCAGACGGACCGTCTCCTCACTGTGCTGGCTGAATGAGGCTGTGGTTCGTCAGTAAACCTCAGCCAGCCAAACCAACGTGCTGAACTCAGACGTGACTTATGGAAACCAACTGGAGATTTGGCTTCTAGACCCACGGCCTACAATGTATAGCTTTAAAGCAAAATATGTATTCCCACAAGCACGGCCAAACTTAAGTGAGATGACGTATGAAATATGTATTCGAAATGTATGCTCTATAAATGTATTTAAATCATTCAGACTGATTGGCAGCTTTGTCAATAAGCAATAGCTCTTTCTGGTGGACTGCGTTCACATGGCTTTTTCTTCTTTAGTTTATGACCACAGCTCTGAAGGACACTCCCAAGTAGAACGGATATGAAGACCAAAAATTGGAATGGTTTAGGACCATGCATGCACTTTTCGTTATGTAATGTCCCCATTCCAATACTATTTCACCAGACCCATGAGAAGGATTCTCAGCACGCTTGTAAAGAGTGAGTTATTAATTTTTATCCTTGGTAAAATTATTATTTTTTGTTTACATAACTATATTAATTAGTGAGTGACTAACACTTTGACTTTGGTTTTGATGCTGAGATTTTTGGGGGAGTATTTTACCCGGAATTCTTGAAAACATTTAGATTTTCACATATTATTTCGTACCAGTTAAGATGATCCGCCATGAATTTAGCAGGCCACTGTGAAAAATGTATTTATCAAACTGAAACATGGTGGAATCCAAAAGAAGCTAAATCAATGAACGTGTATGTTACCCAGTAAAAATGAAAAACACCTGCATTATAAAGTCAGGTATGAATTTACAAGTGCAGTTAGACGGCACTGCCTTGCTTCTTGCCATAATAATGTGGTTTAACCATGAACAATTTGTGAAGTATTGAACCTTGAGCGCTGAATAATTTAAAATCTCTTGACTGCCCTGTTTGTTTGGAGACAGAGAACCCCAGTTTTGTACTCAACAGTGAGAAGACACCGTTGTAAAATGATGATGACTCAACAATTTATAACATGTGAAGACATTTTGTGACACGACACTTAGGATTCTCTGATACCTTGTTGTATGTCTGAGCATGTTATTTCAGGCTAGGCAGAGCCAAAAAAATAAAAATAAACTATTTACAAAGTCATTTCATTATAATCTGAAAATGATATACTATTGTGTAACATACATAAATATATTACAGCGTTCTCAGCTGCCAAACACTGTAAAACAGGGGAAAAGTGAGATGGCGGAAATTAACAACTGTAAAATGCAATGGATAACTCAAACAGTCCGCAGTCAGAGTAATCCTTCATCAAACAGTCAGCACAATGACAATTCCTGGGTTACTTTCTGTGTTTGGTCAGAGAGGATCCACAGGGGTGTCTCGCTATATCGCTGCTATAACCTTGAATGGGAACGCGGTTATTCTCTGCTGAATAATCACTCACATTACTCCTGGCATAAATCTACACTACTCTTATTTCATACTCAGTTGAAGACTTTTTCATCTTAGTGCTGAGAATTAGTTTGTTTTTCACTCAGACTTTTACTTTAACAGCAGACTAAAGAAGCATATTCAATGTCTTGGTACTTTAGTGGTTTTACTCTAACCAGAATTTTCTACGGACAGACATAAAAAAAAACTTGTAAAATAGTCACAATAAACAACGAAATTAATAATTAAAGGATATTTAATTTGCATGTGTAATTGGTCAAATCTATTCCAGACAAAGACTGTTGTGGAGAGAAGAGTGGGGTTGATTGGGAAGACATTTCTTTTTATCTGTGAATAATTAATTCTAGAAGATAAGAAAACGTAGCTATTCATGACCTTGATACTGGGCACATTAAAGAGAGGAGCGTTTGCTAAACGTGAAATTATATGCAAAGAGTAAGGCATAGCTACATCACCGGAGTCACCCCAGAGTAAACAAATGAGTTCAGCAAGCAGAGGAGGGATTACCATATCTTCACTTAACTTATTTTATCCTGTGAGAATCATCAATATTAAATGCTAAGGAGAGGAGTGAAACTGCTGAGGTTGGCTTTTAGCAGCAGGGTGAACCACTGTGTTTAAGGAGAGAGATAAATGAGAGATCTCCCTGGAATCTACAAAGAGCGTAAACATAGTCTTTTTATCTTTTCCACGTGCTAATCTTTTCATTTTCAAATAGTTCAACAAGACACCTCGTTTCCATCCCAACATGTTGCTGAACTTGTCGCCATTGTTAACTTCATCCACTTTCCGAGTGCTGAAAGTTGAAGGTAAATATTGACTCAGTAGTTTCTATGTATTTACTGCCCTCGAAATGTTTTAATTCATTCAATCGTGGCTTTATTTTGCAGTTCCCCGCAGTTTTGACCTTTAATGAAGATGCTGCTAAATGAAAAGTGACCTGTGTTTGTTTGCCTTTGGCTAAATGTGAAGTGCTGTGTTTGCTTGTCATGCCAGTGAAGAACAACACATGGAGATGGAGACCGACCGCCGCAGGGCCACAACATTCAGCTGAGTTTCTGAGTCAAGGTAAACGAGCTTTCGTGGCGAGAAGTACAGTAGACTACTGATATCACCTATGATGTCGGAAAATGGCCAATAGAGGAAACTCGTGGCTTTCAATAGAATGTGATTCCTGCATACGCCTGAATTTTGTAAAGACATAACCAAGAAACAAACTTGAAGATTCACAACTGTATCCTGATCAGCACAAGCTGCTTAATACATGGGGCACCTGAGCCTGACTTCATTCACAACTAACGCACTTGTGTCTCCATTACATGGGATGGCCGTGTCCAGAGTCTGAATAGGAGAATACAAATAAGAGAAACATGCGTAACTTTAAGTGCGTAGGAAATCACTTAAGCACAAACAAGAGAATAGGGCCCATTATGAATGAGTCAACAGAGTCTGAGTTGAGCAGACAACTCCATACAGAATGTTCCTGCAAAAACGTTTATGAAATTTAGATCTGTATCGTGTGACATGGACATGTGGGTTTAATGCCCTGCAAATAGCCTGCCTAGATATGTCTCAATTGGCTTTTAAGTCTCGGTTTGGCGCTCGAAAAAAACTCTGTACCAAACCAGCTGTTACTAACACAGTAGGAAGTTGGAGCCAGGTTGGACCAATATTTGGATTCTCGGAGCATCTGTTCACTTGTCGACATGTGCCAGTCTGGGCGGATGCGACCCACAAGGAGGCCTGAGACTGCCTGCCAACAAGTCAGTCCAGCTTCCAGGTGATATTATTTATCAATATTAAATTGTCTCCAATTAAACCTTTTAAAGGGCTGCAACAACATGCAAACACAAAGAAAAGCCTTCATGCAGTGGGGTCACATGATGTAGTAAAAGACGACTTTAAAAGACTGAATTTAATGACAGAATATTTACCTCGGTGTGGGGTAGGTAGTCGCTTCTGTGTTGTGGTCTCCTGGTAGCCCTCGCTGCCTCAAGCTACAGCTGTTTGTGTGTTTGCACGTACATAATTATTTACAGTGCAACTGAATCATAAAATATGAGAAACTACATTTTTGTACACTTTTGTGGCCTCTATAAGTTTATCATCCATTTTTGATCAAGAATACAGTCTCGTTCTAGTCATCGCCTGTGTGTGGTTGTTTTAAAATACTCGTCCATGTGTCGTTTTGTTGCTCACAGTGTGTGGGCTGAGTTTGGCATGGGCTCAGTTAGGAAAGCTTTCATATGGCCTCATGACAAGGTGGTACAACATTGTGGTTAAACAATGCCCATGCACATTTCACCTCCTATCTACTGTTCACATTGTGTTTGGAGTCAAATTATGCAATTTTCACTACATTTTATATTAAAAAAAGTTGTTGTGATGTGTATGGAAAAACCTCCTACTTGCACACTGTGATCCAGATTAACTGATAACTATATATTTTTTTTACTTCATAATTTGGAAACAGGTCAGATCTCCGGACATAACCTCAGTGTATGCTCTGATTCCAACAAACTGGAACAAAGGGATGCTTAAGTGAGTCAATACAATGTTTGCATATGTGAATATAGTTATGTGACAATATTGTACAGTACATACAGAGACCAGAGTATCTTGGATGCATGCAGAGGATTATATAACGCAGAAAGATAACAGTGCATTTCTCTACGTTGCATCATTACTATTAGACACATTATTTTCCAGTGAACTTGATGACAGGATGATTTGGTCAAAAGATGTTGCAGGCTTTTACCAAATGATCATCAGAATCAGATGTATTGGCCTATGTTTTGATCTCTTAACACTACATTACAGCAACGACTTGACTAGGATGATTCAAGGAAAGTTTTTGTCATACCAGCTAGCGAGACATATGTGGTGAAAAAAAATGTATTAGTACAAGTACAATAGTACAGACATAACTTAAAAGGGCATGGAAATAGAGTATGTTATAAATAGGCGTAGGTTATTATAGATAAATTATAATTAGAACAGAATACACAGAAAAATAAAAACATTGGGATCCTGTAGCGCAAATACAATGTAAAAACAATGACGGTAAACCAAACCAATTAAAGTGAGTCAATTTGGTGTGTGTGTGTGTGTGTGTTTGTGTGTAGGGGGGGTTGCTAATTCACTCCGCTGCCTAAATCCCCACACAATCACTTTCACAATAAGAGTAAAACTGCAGTAGGACTGCATTCATCAAGTCTAAAATTTTAATATGAATAGTACTCTAGATGTCAGAAAACTAATAGTAATGCACTCTGCTCCACACATTTATAGACCAATTGCTTGGACTTGCATGAGGTCACGTCCGGCCGATGTATGTCTCAATAAATATGCGTGGTGGTCGAGCCAGCGTTTGTTCTCAATGGGTACTTGGCGCCATTTAGCCCTGAAGAAAAATGCCCTATGCCTGCACTGTTTTTGGCTGTACAAACCAGTCAAATCGCAAAAAGGATAAACATTTCTTCAGAGTTCCTCGAAAGGTAATCAAGAAGGGTGGAAGACATTAGGAAAAATGGCACACTCTTGAGTCCAAGGGAGCAGAGTAGAAGAATGCATGAGTTTGCAGTGATCACTTTGTTACAGGTTTGTTTGATATACTTTTCACGTTAAATCTTGATATTATCTGTATTTCTTTAAACACGTTTTTGCTACAAGTGTTTCGTAAAGCCCCAACTCGGCGGTTCTAAATAAAAAACAGAAAATATGAGCAAAACTTAAAACAGTTAAGCTTTTACCAAAGTCATCAATCATAAATGAATATTTAGGTGCATACAAACTGTTGAGGTTAATAATTATATTTTGATGAAGACGGGAAAAAACCTCCTCTCTGAGCTGCCACCTTATTGTTGTAGGGGAGTTTGCGTGTCCCAATGATCCTAGGAGCTATATTGTCCGGGGGCTTCCATGCCCCCTGGTAGGGTCTCCCGAGACAAACAGGTCTTAGGTAAGGGATCAGACAAAGAGCAGCTTGAAGACTTCTATGGAAATGCAAAACCCGAAACTCTGATTTCCCTCGCCCGGACGCGGGTCACTCGGGCCCCCCTCTGGAGCCAGGCCCGGCGTTGGGGCACGATGGCAAGTGCCTGGTGGCCGGACCTGTCTCTGTAGGTCCCAGTCGGGCACAGCCCGAAAAGGCAACGTGGGTCCCCCCTCCAATTGGCTCACCACTCATGGGAGGGGCCATATAGGTCGGTGCGATGTGAGCTGGGCGGAAGCTAAAGGTAGGGCACTTGGCAGTCCGATCTTCAGCTACATAAGCTAGCTCTTGGGACGTGAAATGTCATTTTGCTAGGGCAGGAAGGAGCCTGAGCTAGTGGAGAAGTTACGGCTGGATATAGTCGGACTCACTTCGACGCACAGCAAGGGCTCTGAAACCAGTTCTCTCGAGAGGGGCTGGACTCTCTTACACACTGGTGTTGCACGCAGTGAGAGGCTACGGGCTGGGGTAGCAATTTTTGTTGCCCCCCCGGCTCAAAGTCTGCACGTTGGAGTTCAACCCAGTGGACGAGAGGGTTGCTTCCCTCCGTCTTCGAGTGGGGGGACGGGTCCTGACTGTTGTCTGTACTTACGCACCAAACAGCAGTTCAGACTACCCACTCCGTTTGGTTTTGAGGGTCTGCTGGGAACGCCTAACAGAGTCTACTGTCAGAGAGAGTTTCAATTCCCACCTCCGGAAGAGCTTTGAACATGTCCCAAGGGAGGTGCAGGACATTGAGTCCGAGTGAACCACGTTCCGCACCTCTATTGTCGAGGCAGCCGATTGGAGCTGTGGCCGCAAAGTGGTTGGTGCCTGTCGTGGCGGTAATTTTAGAACCCATTGGCGGACACCGGCGGTGAGGGAAGTCGTCAAGCTGAAGAAAGAGTCCTCTCGAGTTCTTTTGGCTCATAGGACTCTGGAGGCAGCGGACAGGTACCATCAAGCCAAGAGATGTGCGGCTTCAGCGGTCGCGGAGGCAAAAACTCAGACATGGGAGGAGTTTGGGGAAGCCATGGAAAACGACTTCCGGGTGGCTTTGAAGCGATTCTGGGCCACAATCCGCCACATCAAGAAGGGGAAGCAGTGCACCGTCAACACTGTGTATGGTGAGGATGGTATTCTGCTGACCTCGACTGCGGATGTTGTGTATTCGTGGAGGGAATACTTGGAAGACATCATCAATCTCACCAACACGTCTTTCTCTGAAGAAGAAGTGCCTAGGGAATCTATGTTGGGCTCTCCCATATCTGGGGCTGAGGTTGCTGAGGTAGTTAAAACGCTCCACGGTGCCAAGGCCCCGGGGGTGGATGAGATGTGGGATTTGAACCGAAGATGTCGTTGTGGCTTGTGCAGCCCTTTAATACACTTGTGATTCAGGGCTATATAAATGAACATTGATTGATTGATGAGATCCGCCTATAGTTCCTTAAGGCTCTGGATGCTGTGGAGCTGTCTTGGTTGACAAGACTCTGCAGCATCTCGTGGACAGCGGGGGCAGTACTTCTGGATTGGCTGACCAGGGTGGTGGTTCCGCTCTCTAAAAAGGGGACCGGGGGGTGTGTTCCAACTATCGTGGGATCACACTCCTCAGCCTTCCCGGTAAGGTCTATTCAGGTGTACTGGAGAGAAGGCTACGGCGGATAGTCGAACGACGGATTCAGGAGGAACAGTGCGGTTTTCGTCCTGGTCGTGGAACTGTGGACCAGCTCTATACTCTTGTCAGGGTCCTTGAGGGTGCATGGGAATTCGCCCAACCAGTCTACATGTGCTTTGTGGACTTGGAGAAGGATTTTGACCATGACCCCGGGAAGTTTTGTGGGGAGTGCACAGAGAGAATGGGGTATTGGCAAGCTGATTGTGGCGGTCCGCTCCCTTTACCATCAGCGTCAGAGCCAAACTGTAAATAGATATTGCGAAATGTATGCCAAATATTACCTATAAACAAGGGATTTCCTGATCAAGATTATTCACCTCAAATCCTGATTATATTTTTTGTTTTCAGATTTGATCCGGTTTTGAGTCCCGGTCCGATACAGATTATGAACTGAAAATGTTTTATAGCAAGTAACTAAAGTAAACACAAAAACACATTTCTATAAAGCAAATCTTAATATCTTTAGAATTTCCTGGCATTGTTGAAAATCAGATGATATACTAGACGTGGTGGTAATGTATACAAATCGTTTTTTTCTAACGAAATAAAAGTAGCCAGTGGGCAATAACTAAACAAAAGCAATCACTACTATTGACTCCCATTTAATTCATTTGGGCTTTGCTCTCGAAGCCTTCCTGTATCCTAAAAGTTATTTCCTTTGTTTGTGCCCAAATTAAGAAAAAGTCAACCCCAAAAATTATTTTGTAATAATACAAATAAGAAAACTGTATACATTGAGCTAGTTACTTGAGTATGGTTCATTTACTGATACCATACTAGTATATTATTGGCATCTGGCTCGATCACCCCTACTTTACATTGAAGCTTCAACAGTCAGCTTCTTGTGTCATCCGGCTTGGTATATGTAGTCGATGTAATTGTTTCTCCCTGAGCGTACTTCCATTTCATTTGAGTTCAATACTTAGCCATGTGAACATTTGAAAACAGCTGTGGTGAAGATAAACTGGGCTCGTAATCCCAATAGCCAATCAGTTAAAAGATGCAAATATCGAATAGTGTCATCAAAGCTGATTAGTATTATAGATGCACTACTTTTATTGGATGGGAAGGCATTAGATCGTACAGGTGTACCATCGTGTTTACAATTACAAATATGGGAAATAATGCTAATAAGTGATGGTGTATCATTTTACTTTGTTGACTTGGAAAAAAAGTCAGATTACAAATGTGCCCCTTTTCTTTCATTTTTTGTTACGCTCCTCCTTTCGGTCATGTGCTTTCGTCACTCTTCCTTCAGTCTTCCATTAATTGCATGCTTCCCAATGCGCTGTTACCATTCCTGAAAGATGTTCGACCATGAATAGCCAGCCTTGGAGGTTAGCTCTTTGAGCTGTCACCAACTCCCATTTTGCTATGGCTCTGGAGGAGAAGCCGAGCAGCAACCACATAATGATGGGTGTCTGAGGGCCTGGCTAATTTTTCATGTTCCAACAGGCGACTGAGTCCTTGGACCAGACAGAGGCTAATGTATGGTTTGTCAGTGCCCTAAAGGGCTTATAAAACATGGCAAAGAGAGCAGATGATCTCTGAACACAGTCAGAACAAGAAGAGTGACAGGGAGTGAAAAAAGTCCTATGTTACACCACAAGCCCTTTAATGATTGCAAACATCATACAGTATTATAGTGTATTCCTTATTGGTCAACGCTGGCTTTTCTTTTTCCGAAGCCTCCCATAAACAAAGTCATAAATCATTCTACAGATCTTTATAGAGGCCTTTACTTTTTCAAACGTCTCCCCTTTCAAACTTCATTATGAGAGGAGTTGATAACCTCTCAAATATAGTCAGGAGACGGAATAAAATAGGATGTGTTAAAGTGCGGCGTGGTAAAGAATAAAAGGAAATAATGGTTTGGGATGGCAATTTCTTAATGCAAAGTTGGCTCTCGGAAGTCTGCAACGTCAAAGATAAAGTAGGTTAGCAGGTAGCACAAATGTATTAGTGCTATCTATTTACAGTTCTTTTTTGCAGGTATATAAAGCATAAAACACACAGCTAAGGAAGGGTAAGAAAAATGGACCGCCCATTTACTGACCCACATAATCCATTATACAGATGAAGACTATTTGCCTACGTGAACCATATACAGGCAGTGGTATGCGCTGATGTTTATCTTTCTACCCTGAAAAACAATCTCTTAGTTGGACTGAGTTGCAAAACAAGCTGCAACATGGTTTCCTTAAAGGCCTACTGAAATTAGATTTTCTTATTTAAACGGGAATAGCAGGTCCATTCTATGTGTTATACTTGATCATTTCGCGATATTGCCATATTTTTGCTGAAACGATTTAGTAGAGAACATTGACGATAAAGTTTGCAACTTTCTGTCGCTAATAGAAAAGGCCTGCCTGTACCAGAAGTATGTGCGCGTGACGTCACTGGTTGCAGGGCTCCACACATTTTCCCATTGTTTTTAATGGGAGCCACCAGCAGTAAGAGCAATTTGGACCGAGAAAGCGACAATTTCCCCATTAATTTGAGTGAGGATGAAAGATTTGTGAATTAGGATATTGATAGTGAAGGAATAGAAAAAAAAAAAAAGCGACGGCTCATGGCGACAGCAGTGTGAGTGTTTCAGATGTTTTTAGACACATTTAGTAGGATAATTCTGGAAGATCCCTTATCTGCTTATTGTTTTAATGGTGTTTTAGTGAGATTTTAAAGATTGTAAAGACATACCTCGAGGTCGGATGGTTGCGGTGAACACAAAGTGTCTCAGAGAGAAGCCGAGGAGCCAAGCTCACAGCTGCCGCTGCTGCAGGACGACGAATAATCCAATGATTTCTCCGGTAAGATATATATCACAATTTCCCCATCCATAAACATGCTGGTTGATGTAGAGAAACATGTTCGCCTGACCGCTCTGGTTTAAAAACAAAGAAACACCGGCTGTGTCTCGGTGCTAAAGACAGCTGCAATACACCGCTTTCCACCAACAGCATTGTTCTTTATAGTCTCCATTATTTATTGAAAAAAATTGCAAAAGATTCAGCAACACAGATGTCCAAAATACTTTGTACTTATGCGATTAAAGCAGACGACTTTTAGCCGCGTGTGGTGCAGCTGCTAATATTTCCTGACAGTCAGTGACGTCACACGTACGCGTCATCATTCCGCAACGTTTTCAACAAGAAACTCGCGGGAAATTTAAAATTGCAATTTAGCAAACTAAAAAGGCCGTATTGGCATGTGTTGCAATGTTAATATTTCATCATTGATATATAAACTATCAGACTGCGTGGTCGGTAGTAGTGGGTTTCAGTAGGCCTTTAAGTGCAAAAATGTTTAAAACCGACTAAGTGTCAAATAAAACAAATGAATACACGTTGAAGATCAAGGGAGTTGGACTTGAGTTAGTGCATTGATGACATATCTAACAGGCAACTTGGAATGAACGTGTAAGAACGCAATTTTTAGAAGAATCATAATTTACACTTAGGTGCCAACTAAATGTCTAACTGGAGATGTAAGACTCGAGAACATGTGGCGCCTAAGTTGACAGACAAATACAAAGATCAATTAGTTATTTATGACCAAATTAGTAAAAAGCTTTGGGCTCTCAGCCTGTTTCCCATCATGGTCTGCCCTATGCATGACCTACACTGGCGCTCACATTGCATTAAAAATACATATGACATCTCAAATTGTGCATTATATGCCTAAACTACAGACAGTTTCCTATGAGCAGGGGAAAGCAGGACAAACCAGCTGAAAGTTGGTGAGTGTGTTCGAAGTGCAGATGGATATACAGTATGTGGCTGCACCATGGCAAGAACAGGTTTCTCGTTGGCCATGCTTGCACATGGAGGCCCAGTAATAGAGATGTGTTTATGCCAGTGGCTGGAAATCTAATGCAAATGTGACGCAAAAGAGGGCAACTTAAAGAGGGGGTTGGAAAAAGAAAAGGATAGTGACTGTACTTCAGGGTTTGTGGCTTTATGTCAGCTGCCAATACTGAGTCCAACACAGTAACTCACCCACATTTTAGTCTGTTAATTCATGGTATCTATAACAGATCGTTGCGACACACATGAATAAGAAGGCTAAAAGAAATTCACACAAGCATTTATTGTAAGCAACGGAAAAAAATCTGTTCAGACTGGTGAACCAAGGAATAGATTAGTGTGCCATTAGTTCATCAAATGGTCTGAATGATATGTTTTATGGTTGTGCTACGGACTAGCCTCAATAGGAACACTTGCAATAAATCTTAAAAAAGTGTGTATTTGATGTGGATTTGCTTTCATTTATATCAAAACCTTGCAAACCCTAAACATTTAGTACTCAATTTCCAAACTGAATATAAGTGTTAAATTATCCTCAAAAGGAACTCTTATGTACTGTATATGCAGTACTTATTTTAAAGTAGCCATCGAGAAGTTTGGGCGAGACACTTCACCCACATTGTTCCCAACGCCACTCACACTTGTTTACGAATGTAATGGTGGTCGTTGAGGCCGTCGGTGCAAATTGGCAGCCACGTTTCCGTCAGTCTACCACAGTGCAGCTGTGGCTACAAATGTAGTTTACCACCACCGCACTTGCGTCAATAGAAAAAGGCACTATACACATTGAATGCAATTGAACGATAAAAAGAAACAAAGTTATTTATTGGGTAAAAATGTTGCTTATTAACTTAAAGCTATATCAAAATAGATGCTACACCTGTATATACATGTAAGGCCTCTCTATGTGATTTCTTACTGAAAGGTGATGGGATATTAAAATGCATAGTTTGCTGAAACATTAACTTGTTTTCAGAGGTTACAAACATCATATATCATACAAATAACAATATTTACAAGTAATACATTGAATTTGGAATTTTGAAACAGCAAAATACATGGGTCAAGTAAGCCTGCCTATACAATACCTAGTATTGCACACATACCTTATTTTTCGGACTGTAAAGGTGCCCTTAAATTTTTCCCCTAAGTCGGCAGTGCACCTTATAAACTGGTGCGCCTAATGTACCTATTAATTCTGGTTGTACATACAGACTTCAAAGAAACTTTAATTGTTACAAAGTGTAATGGTAAATTGGACCAGTAGATGGCAGTCACACAAAGACTGCAAAGGGAAGCCTGTTCAATTGATGTCAGCGGATTAGCCATACGTGGTAAAGGTTTACCCAAAGTGCTTTGCACGGGGCCGCCATTGTAGTCTGACATAGTCAAAACGCTCCTTCCTATTCTCTATACCAGGGGTAGGGATTCTACGGCTCTCGAGCCAGATGTGGCTCTTGATGACTGCATCTGGCTTTCTGGTAAATCTTAGCTGACATTGCTCGAACACGATAAGTAATGAATAACTCTGATTTAAAAATAACGTTCAAAATATAAAACATTTTCATGCATTTTAGTCCATCCATCCGTTTTTCTACCACACCTGTTTCAAGAAGTTGCATTAATGGTAAGAAGTATTTCATTCACGTGGACAGCGGCCGTGCCAGCAATCTGAAGGTATCTGGTTCAATCCCCACCTTCTACCAACCTCGTCATGTCCGTTTTGTCCTTGAGCAAGACACTTCACCATTGCTACTGAATGGTATATTCCTCAACTGAAGTACTAATATTTATGTAGGTAGAAATATCACAGATTACATCAAAACATCTTGAACAATCAAAGCAGGATTTTAATGAACAACATTTTTTCATTTTGGTACTAGCGGATGCGACGTGCAGAGCTTTTTTGTCAAACCATATGTCTGTGATTGGTTTGAGAAGGTCTCTTGACATATTTCCACGACGGTAATAATGAATTATCCTAGTGTCTGCCTTCTGCCTCGGTCTTTCCTTTCTGTTGAGCTTTTACCACATAATTTTTAAAGCAGTTACAGCAACAATCCACATTTCATGTGATCAATGCAGTAAACTGGTTTGATAGTCCTAATTGTTTTATTTCAATGTACAACGTACATTGACATTTGTATTTTTTGCGTGGTAAACAGGGACCGGATCTGCGTCATAGGTCAGCGTTTGGGTCAGTGAAGAATGTTGTTCTTTAGTGTATTAAAAACATTGTTTCTGTTGCTGCTGTGTTGATATATACTAATATATACTCAACTTCTTTGAATGGCGCGGTTCGGAGAGTGGCCGTGCCAGCAACCTGAGGGTTCCTGATTCGATCCCCACCTTCTACCAACCTTATCACGTCCGTTGTGTCCTTGAGCAATACAATTCACCCATTCCCCCTGATGGGTCGTGGTTAGGGCCTTGCATGGCAGCTCCCGTCATCAGTGTGTGAATGGGTGAATGGGTGAATGTGGAAATAATGTCAAAACGCTATACAAGTATAACCCATTTGCCATGTATTATTGGTTAACTTCAGAATAACAATGTTATTAAAAAGAATAAGAGACTTATTATACTCTAAAAATGTTGGTCTGACTTAAAAATGCACACATTTAGTTGTAGTCAGTGTTAAAAAGCATTATATGGCTCTCAAGGAAGTACATTTTAAAATATTTAGCTTTCATGGTTCTCTCAGCCAAAATGGTTCCCGACCCCTGCTCTATCCTCTTGTTGTAGGGCATTCATCCACCGCTGTTACCATTTTTAATATAAAGTTGCGTTCAGTTCTCAAATCTACCGGTAGGGTAGAACATGCTGTCGAAGAGTAGCCACGTAAATCAGACTGCTCACAAAGCGGTGCATCCTGAAGAGACGGTCAGAAAGCGGCTTGAAGACAGTTAACATCTATGCCAGTGGTTCTTAACCTTGTTGGAGGTACCGAACCCCACCAGTTTCATATGCGCGTTCACCGAACCCTTCTTTAGTGAAAAAAAAACGTTTTTCAAATTTAAGAAAAACTTATGTTTTTTTTTATTGGTGCACAAAAGGAACCATGCATGAACATCACCTTGTTCACAGAACAAAACCAACACAGTGCATAATTTCACAACAAATTACATACCTTACACACATTACCATGAACTGATTAACGTGGACCCCGACTCAAACAAGTTGAAAAACCTATTCGGGTGTTACCATTTAGTGGTCAATTGTACTGTATATGTACTGTGTAAACTGTACTGTTTCATACAATGTATTCTCTTCCTTTGCAATCTGCTTGTAAAAGTTTCAATCAATCAATCAAAAAAACCTGCAAATCAAACGGAAAATTAGAGGGAACATTGTTTAGTGGTATCCATAATACGCCGGCAGGGAGAAGTTTTTTATTTACACGATAATTTGGATGTGTCTATACTTCCGTGGCGGAGGCTCCGCCGAACCCCTGAGGCCAGCTCACCGAACCCTTGGGGTTCGATCGAACCCAGGTTAAGAACCACTGATCTATGCCATATTTTGGCCAAATAACCACAATTACATGTTGTATAAACCCCAAGGCAATGTTTTACATGTAGAAAAAACACATAATGACTCCTTTAATGCGCCTTATAATCTAGTGCGCCTTTTGTATGAACATTGACTTGAACGGACCCCTTTATCGGTAGTGCGCCTTATGTGCCCTATGCTCCGATAATTACGGTATTTAACAGGTATACTTTTTTATACTTGAAAGTGGACATAAATTAATTGATTCACAATTTTGCTCATATTGGACTTTGCACGATCTGAACTGCGCATGGGAAGCGGCTTGTCTTATTTGCAGACAGGCCCTCCATCCGTCAGGCCTTAAGTAGTTTTCCAACAGTACATTGACCTTGAGTGCATGTTATCGATTTCCTGTGGTGTCACACTGAGAGGGGTCGTTACCACATGGCCCGCGCTGTGGGCTGTGATCAGGAACAGATTCGTGAAATCTCGATGCGATGGTGATGAATCGCTAGTCTCTGTAGACCATCAATCCTCACCTACCGTAACTGGCGAGTCACCTGCACAGAATTTATCATCATCATCCAAGACACGTACGCAGCGAAGCCCAATACGCTGTGTGACAATGTAAAATAAACTTTTACACAAATGCACTCCTACTCACGCATGCTATACAAGACCTCTAAAAGACCCTGCCAATATTATGCTAAATCAGGGGTCACCAACGCGGTGCCTGCGGGCACCAGGTAGCCCGTAAGGACCAGATGAGTCGCCCGCTGGCCTGTTCTAAAAATAGCTCAAATAGCAGCACTTACCAGTGAGCAGCCTCTATTTTTTACATTTTATTTATTTACTAGCAAGCTGGTCTTGCTTTGCTCGACATTTTTAATTCTAGGAGTGACAAAACTCAAATAGAATTTGAAAATCCAAGAAAACATTTTAAAGACTTGGTCTGCATTTGTTTAAATAAATTCATTTTTTATTTACTTTGCTTCTTATAACTTTCAGAAAGACAATTTTAGAGAAAAAATACATCCTTAAAAATGATTTTAGCATTTTTAAACACATATACCTTTTTACCTTTTAAATTCCTTCCTCTTCTTTCCTGACAATTTAAATCAATGTTCGAGTATTTTTTTTTTATTATGGTAAAGAATAATAAATACATTTTAGTTTAATTCTTAATTTCAGCTTCTGTTTTTTCGACGAAAAATATTTGTGAAATATTTCTTCAAACTCATTATGAATAAAATTCCCAAAAAATATTCTGGCAAATCTAGAAAATCTGTAGAATAAAATTTAAATTTTATTTCAAAGTCTTTTGAATTTCTTTTAAAATTTTTGTTCAGGAAAATCTAGAATAAATTATGATTTTGTTATATATTTTGACAAAGTGCAGATTGGATTTTGACCTATTTAAAACATGTCATCAAAATTCTAAAATTAATGTTAATCAGGAAAAATTACTAATGATGTTCCATAAATTATTTTTAATTTTTTTTCAAAAAGATTCTAATTAGCTAGTTTGTCTCTTCACTTTTTTCAGTTGAATTTTGATTTTTAAATAGTCGAAAGCCAAGATAAACTGTTTCAAAATCAATTTTTTTTTCTTCGTGTTTTCTTCTCTTATAAACCGTTCAATTAAGTGTTTTTTTCATCATTTATTCTCTACAAAAAACCTTCCATAAAGGGAAAAAAAAATGTACAGCGGATTGACAGACAGAAATACCCTTTTTAAATATATATATATATATATATATACTGTATATATATAAATATTTATATATATATATATATATATATATATATATTAAAGGTAAATTGGCTATTTCTCGTAATTTATTTAAGTGTGTATCAAACTGGTAGCCCTTCGCATTAATCAGTACCCAAGAAGTAGCTCTTGGTTTCAAAAAGGTTGGTGACCCCTGTGCTAAATGGTATCTGCATCTGATAATTTAACTAGTTACAATTTAGGTGATATGGGAAGCTGACTTGCTTTTCCTGTATTATGTGAGTAAATGTATGTAATCTTTATGAGTGCCCCAGCGCACGACTATTACGGGATAGGAACTGTCTCTTGGCTAATGTTTGCAAGCAAACATTTTGGTTCACAAGCCTCCCGAGCCGCTCGTTGACATACTGAAGCAAATGTCACAATGAATCCAGTTAAAATCCACTAAAACATCTGGTGTCTCACCTAATAGCTTGTTAGTTCAAAGCTAGAGATCGACATATCTTTGTTTTCACAACCATGAGAATGATGCAAGTGAGTCTGAAGGAGAAACTGAGAAAAAGAAATTGATGATATTCATCATATTGAAAAAAGCAAAAAGAAAAAAAAAAAACATGGCCAAGCGCATAACCAACTTGGCAAAGTAGAGTGCACCACTCGTCTGCACTATAGTGCAGCATAAGGAATTAATAACGTCAGCCAAAGAGTTTAAAATAATTTCTAAAAAACGGACATTTATCCATTAAAAATATTAAGAAAGCTGCTGGTGGTGTGTTTGACGGAAAAGCTGTTCACTGGATATACTGTAGAACAGGGGTCACCAACCTCTTTGAAACCAAGAGCTACTTCTTGGGTACTGATAAATGTGAAGGACTACCAGTTTGATACACACTTAAAGAAATTGCCAGAAATAGCCAATTTGCTCAATTTACCTTTAATAAATCTCTCTCTCTCTCTCTCTCTCTCTCTCTCTCTCTTTATATATATATATATATATATATATATATATATATATTAAAAAAATGGGTATTTCTGTCTTTCATTCCGTCGTACATTTCTTTTCCTTTTATGGAAGGTTTTTTTGTAGAGAATAAATGATGAAAAAAACACTTAATTGACCAGTTTAAAAGAGGAGAAAACAGAAAAAAATGTGAACATTTAATTTTGACACATAGTTTATCTTCAATTTGAACTCTGTAAAATAAAAAATTCAACCGAAAAGAAGAAGAGAAAAACTAGCTAATTCGAATCTTTTTGAAAAAATTAAAAAAAAAATTATGGAAAATCATTAGTACTTTTTCCTGATTAAGAATATTTTTAGAATTTTAATGACATGTTTTAAATAGGTTAAAATCCAATCTGAACGTTTTTATAGTATATAAATCATTGGACCAAGCTATATTTCTAACAAAGACAAATCATTATTTCTTCTAGATTTTCCAGAACAAAATTTTTAAAAGAAATTCAAAAGACTTTGAAATAAGATTTAAATTAGCAACTGCCAATGGGGAGGTGAGTCCAATGAGTGGCGGACAGGAACAGGCCTCCCCACAAGATGCTGGCTTTTGAACTTTGCACCTATAACAATCCAGATGATTATTTTCCTCTGTTCTGGAGGACACCACGTCCACAGTTTCCAAATAAAATTTGAAATGTGGACTCATCAGACCACAAGACACTTTTCCACTTTGCATTAGTCCATCTTAGATGAGCTCGGGCCCAGAGAAGCCGGCGGCGTTCCTTGGTGTTGTTGATAAATGGGTTTTGCTTTGCATAACAGAGTTTTAACTTGCACTTACAGATGCAGCAACTAACTGTAGTTACTGACAGTCGTTTTACAAAGTGTTCCTGAGCCCATGTGGTTATATCCTTTACACACTGATGTCGGTTTTTGATACAGTGCCGCCTGAGGGATCAAAGGTCCATAATATCATCGCTTACATGCAGTGATTTCTCCAGATTCTCTAAACCTTTTGATGATTTTACGGACCGTAGATGGTAAAATCCCTAAATTCCTTGCAATAGCTCGTTGAGAAATGTTGTTCTAAAACTGTTCGACAATTTGCTTACAAATTGGTGACCCTCGCCCCATCCTTGATTGTGAATTACTTAGCATTTCATGGAAGCTGCTTTTATACCCAATCATGGCACCCACCTGTTCCCATCTAGCCTGCACACCTGTGGGATGTTCCACATAAGTGTTTGATGAGTATTTCTCAACTTTATCAGTATTTATTGCCACCTTTCCCAACTTCGTTGTCACGTGTTGCTGGCATGAAATTCTAAAGTTAATGATTATTTGCAAAAGAAAAAATGTTTATCAGTTTGAACATCAAATATGTTGTCTTTGTAGCATATTCAACTGAATAAGGGTTGAAAATGATTTGCAAATCATAGTATTCAGTTTGTATTTATATCTAACACAATTTCCAAACTCATATGGAAACGGGGTTTGTACGAAAAGGTTGGGGACCACTCTTTTAGTACCAGTCTGACCACAGTTCAGAGCCTCCACTGTGGGCCCCATACAGGGAAGAACAGCTTACAAATTTTACCACCAGGAGAATACTCCCTCTGTACAATGCTCCCTTTCACGGAGCTCCACAATGGGCGTGAAGCAAATCCACCATGAGGCACACAGGCAGCAGAATAGACATGAACACAGAAAAATATCTTTAAGTATTGCACGAATAGATCAACAAACTTGCCAAGCTGATGTAAATAAAAATAAAAAAAATAAAACTATAATAGAGACTATGGAGTAGGATATTGTAAAAGCAGCATTAAGTAGCTTTTCAATCTTCAAAGAATATGATAACTGTTGGGACGATACATTGACTTACATCTAGTTGAAGGGCCCTCCGTCTGTATTGTTCTCACTGCCATTTAGCAACTTTTAAGGAGGGTGGCAGGAACCCTGCCAGACAAAAAAATAAAAGAGTGCTGACTTGCTTTACGGCATATGACTCTTTTCCCCATTCGTTAAAAAGACGGAAGTCGATGCAAACGCCTATGTACCGCCAGAAAACTAAAGGAAAAAAGAAAAAGAATGCCTGTGTGCAATTACTGCTATCATGGCAGAAGCTGTAAAACAAATAAAGCAACGACAAGTTTTGCGCAAGGAGATAAAAAAAAGAATGGGGGGGGGGGGTTTCTTAGGTACCTGGTTGCTTGTCTTCCGGTCCAGCTGCGGGGAGTTTTTGGGCCCCTCGGGGCGGCAAGTCTCATCTTTTTGCCGACGTGGGGTGTGGTCTCTTGTTGGCTTGTCTCCTGCTACTCCCGTGCCTTGTACTTGGACAGGCGCGTCTGTCTGCAGCTTTCCTGGGCACCGCACCTACTGTTTTTTATCGTTGCGCTTTCTTTGTGGCTAAAGTTATAGTTGGGCTCCCACACATACTGGAAGAGAAATACTTCTGGACATACATACATACATACATACATACATCAAACATACATACTCACATACACACGTTTATTCATACATGCATATGTACATTCATACATACACACAAACACGCACATTTACTGTACAAACATATATGTATACAGCCTATACATACGTTGATGATTTTCCTGAGTGGCTTGACAGGACATGGTAAAAAATATATGCATCAATCAGTCTGTCTGCTGCCTTAACAATATCATACTATTGTCTATCATAGTATTTGTTTTTCATCAGTTTTGCTATAAATACAGTGGGGCAAGTAAGTATTTAGTCAGCCCCCGATTGTGCAAGTTCTCCCACTTAAAATAATGACAGAGGTCTGTAATTTTCATAGTAGGTACACTTCAACTGTGAGAGACTGAATGTGAAAAAAAAATGCATGAATTCAATTTGTAGGAATTTTAAAGAATTGATTTGTAAATTATGGTGGAAAATAACTATTTGGTCAACCATTCAAAGCTCTCACTGACGAAAGGAGGTTTTGGCTTAAAATCTCCCGATACATGGCCCAATTCATTCTTTCCCTAACACGGATCAATCGTCCTGTCCCCTTAGCAGAAAAACAGCCCCAAAGCATGATGTTTCCACCCCCATGCTTCACAGTAGGTATGGTGTTCTTGGGATGCAACTCAGTATTCTTCTTCCTCCAAACACGACGAGTTGAGTTTATACCAAAAAGTTATATTTTGGTTTCATCTGACCACCCATGTGCTCTCTGGCAAACTTTAGACGGGCCTGAACATGCACTGGCTTAAGCAGGGGGACACATCTGGCACTGCAGGATTTGATTCGCTGTCTGCGTAGTGTGTTACTGATGGTAACCCTTGTTACTTTGGTCCCAGGTCTCTATAGGTCATTCACCAGGTCCCCCCCGTGTGGTTCTGGGATTTTTGCTCACCGTTCTCATGATCATTTTTACCCCAGGGGATGAGATCTTGCGTGGAGCCCCAGATCGACGGAGATTATCAGTGGTCTTGTATGTCTTCCATTTTCTGATAATTGCTCCCACAGTTGATTTTGTCACACCAAGCTGCTTGCCTATTGTAAATTCACTCTTCCCAGTCTGGTGCAGGTCTACAATTCTTTTCCTGGTGTTTTTCGACAGCTCTTTGGTCTTGGCCATAGTGGAGTTTGGATTCTGACTGTTTGAGGCTGTGGACAGGTGATAACAAGTTCAAACAAGTGCCATTAATACGGGTAACGAGTGGAGCACAGAAGAGCTTCTTAAAGAAGAAGTTACAGGTCTGTGAGAGCCAGAAATCTTCTTTGTTTGAAGTGACCAAAAACTTATTTCCACCATGATTTACAAAAAAATTATTTAAAATTCCTACAATTTGAATTCCTGGATGTTTTTTCCACATTCTGTCTCTCACAGTTGAAGTGTACCTATGATGAAAATTACAGACCTCTGTCATCATTTTAAGTGGGAAAACTTGCACAATCGGTGGCTGACTAAATACTTTTTTGCCCCACTGTATATCAAGACAGAGAGAGAGAGAGATTGAGAGAGAGAGAGAGGGACAGAGAGAGCGCGAGAGAGATACTGTAGATTAGCCAGTGCATTTTTTCCTTCATATTTGTGGTCTTGCGATGGCGAAGCGCATTTACATAAATAAATCCAAGGGAATTCATGCCGTTCTTCCGGTTTCCACTTGCGGTGTCGTCAATTATGGTTTTGCTTTTGGCTCAGCCTGTAGTTCAGTACTGATCATTGGCCATTAAGAAAGTGACAAAGCTTTACTCATGTCCTCCACTTTTGGAGCCTGTGTGTGTCGTTGCATTCATCATAAAGAGGTGAGGAGTTGTGTTGTAAAAATGCTTTGCGACAATATGATGAATAAAAGACAAAGAGCATGGCAATGGTTTAATGCACCTAATCATATCTTATTTTATTTAATCCCCCTCTGTATTTCCTCATCTTAAAATTGACAAAGGTGTAATTTAAAGTGTTCCTCCCGCAAGTTGGATCGTTTACTTCCCGCTTGCAGAATATGCTGCATTTGTTAGTTATCAGTCTTCAAACTAGGGTGTGACCTCTGTCACTCCTGTGTTCAAATATACAATAGAAAAGAGAGAAAAGGACATTTACTTATTAATTCTCAAAACTGTTAGTGAATAACTAACTGGCTTTTAGAAACCCAAGTAATTCCTATAAATGATGCACTGACATTTCAAACTAAACAATAAGAGGTATGCTTTTCATTAGATAGCAATGCTTATTTTTTGATCTACCTTGATTAGCTCTCAGCCTGGCCATCACACGAGTACCACACTGTCCGACCATGGTGCAATTTGCTGCTTAAATGTGAATAGACTGTTGTTAATGTGCACTTAGAGGATGGTGAAAACATTTTCCTGTGGCTTGAGGCTTTCTTGACCTACCCTTTGCAGAAATGTTTTCTGCCTCTGTTCTCCACAGTGTCAATTATTCAGCATGTTGCCACTCTATTAGTCATCTTTGCATCGAGATTGCCCTTATACTTGTCATGACACGTACACCAGCCCATGCATTGTCTACCGTTCTTTGTATATTTTGGTTAGAATACTGTTAAACCCTCAGCCCTGGTGCTACCCACCTGTAGCCTTGCTGCTCCCTATTCATTCCATGAGACTCCTTTTACAGGCCAGTCAGCAGACTTATAAACCAGTCTGGTTACTGCCATATGTGCGGAGGTTCCAGCAAGCCTCTAACTTTCTCCCCAAAAGCAGTAGCTGCTGATGATAGGTACTGGCTGTGCCCCAAGCCTCATGTACACTCCAGACGTAACAGAATGTTTTTTTTTAGTTTGGTGTCACTGCTAGAGTAAGCTACATATTTTCCAAACTTCATTCTCAGTTTTTTACCAGCTTTTCTACAAGACTGACGACACGGTTTCCGTTCACACCTCATATAAGCTGAGACTTGGCTTCCGCACACAGTGGATATTACTGTCTTTATTTCCTAAACAGAGCTCGTTTTTACCACTAAGTCTTTAGGCCAAGTAAAATATCTAGAGAATGACAAGCTTGAAGTTGAAGTTGAACTACTCTTAAAACATTTTTATGGTCTGTTCATTTGCACTTCTACAGTATTTGAACATTGTTTAAATAATTGGTGATAAAGATCCATAAAACATTACAAATTACAACACACGGAAGTTACATTAAATATGGAAACATATTTTGGCTGTGAATCTTTGGGCACCACACGATTTGATTCGATTCGATTCTTGGGGTAAAGACTCAATTCAGAACCGATTCTTGATTTAAAACAATTCTCGATTGAAAATCTTTCAAACTTTTTTAATAACACTGGATGCCAGTTCTATGATTAACTACATTGCTGCATAAAATAGATCAACAACACTGATCATGGCTTCACGGTGGAAGAGGGGTTAGTGCGTCTGCCTCAGAATACGAAGGTCCTGAGTAGTCCTGGGTCCAACCCCGGGCTCGGAATCTTTCTGTGTGGAGTTTGCATGTCCTCCCTGTGAATGCATGGGTTCCCTCCGGGTACTCCGGCTTCCTCCCACTTACAAAGACATGCACCTGGGGATAAGTTGATTGGCAACACTAAATTGGCCCTAGTGCAGTGGTTCTTAACCTTGTTGGAGGTACCGAACCCCATTAGTTTCATATGCGCATTCACCGAACCCTTCTTAGTGATTTTTTTTTTATTTATTTTCAAATTCAAGACAAAGTTGTATGTTTTTGGTAACACTTTAGTATGGAGAACATATTCTAAGTAACAAAGACTTAATTTAGAGTTATTTGGTTAGGGCCAGGGTTAGAGGGTTAGGGTTATAATGAGGCCATGCCGAATAAGGCATTAATAAGTATTTAATAATGACTAGTTAAGGGCCAATATGTTACTAATTTGCATGTTAATAAGCAACTGATTAATGGTGAATATGTTCCCCAAACTAAAGTTTTACCACGTTTTTTTACTGGTGCACAAAATGAACCGTGCATGAACATCGCCTTGTTCAAAGAACAAAACCAATACAGTGCATAAACTCACAACAAATTACACACCTGCAAATCAGTCCGACTTCTGCTGTTGCCGTATCCATAATATGGCGATAAGGAGAAGTTTTTATTTACACGATGAGTCGGGTGTGTTTTGAACTCCGCCAAACCCCTGAGGTCAACTCGTCTAACCCCTAGGGTTCGATCGAACCCAGGTTAAGAACCACTGCCCTAGTGTGTGACTGTGAGTATGAATGTTGTCTGTCTGTCTGTGTTGGCCCTGCGAAGAGATGGTGACTTGTCCAGGGTGTACACCGCCTTCCGCCCAATTGTAGCTGAGATAGGCACCAGCGCCCCCAACCCGCGACCCCAGAGGAAATAAGCAGTAGAAAATGGATTGATGGATGGAACTCTGATCACTTTCTGTATTACTTATAATAAAACTGTTTTGTTTCATAAAATGCTTCCCAAACATTTAATAAAGACAAATAAGGTAATAAGAGAAGTATCCAACACTTCTCTTTTCTAAAGTAAATCTTCTCAGTAAATATGGGCATCTATATCAACAATGTGATTTGCCTGTGTAGCTGGACAGAAAAAAATATATATATAAATGAATTAATTAAAATCAGGGCAGCACATTGGTAGAGGGGTTAGTGCGTCTGCCTCACAATACAAAGGTCCTGAATTCATAATACATAATTTGATGCTGAGGTTAGAGAAATAAAAAAAAGGTAAACAAACAGCTTGGGCCTTAAGAGGTGTTAAGACAAGGCTGAATACATGCACCGAGAGCAGGCAGGAGCAGGTACTGTATGCTAGCCTAGCTGTCAAAGGGGAAAGGCACTTTTTTTGCAATTTCGCTTATTGTTCACAAACCTTATGAGGGACAAAAAGACAAACGTTTTTTTTTTTTTGCAATCATGTAAAAATCTGCTCTTTCCTGGTGGCTAGCAAACAGTTTGACTTCTAAATCACTTTAAAAATGCATTAAAATACCACCAGCAATATTTCATTTACGTTCCAACACCTGTTTAATAACGCTACACCCGTTTTTGTAAGAACAAACACTGAGGAACTCTTTTTCTAGCGTAGTAACACATCGGCATGCTTCGGTATTACCCATGAAAGCTACAGAACAAGATCAGCTAACTTCTACGACATAACGAAACGTGTTTTGAGTTTCTAATGCACAACAATGAAATAGGAAACCAATCTGTAGTGACTGAAAAACATGAAGAATTAGTCCCTATTTTGTGTTTTGTTTGTACACAGCGAACTCGACAGCGTATGTACTATAGTTGTGATAACAAGCCTAGTGTCCTGCGTGTATCATGATCAATATTTAAAGTGTGACTCACTAGATTGACAGGTGTGCGTTTGGTACAGCTGGCTGAGGACGTTTTTTCTGGTTTATTTGAGTAAGCAAGACATTTATGTCTAAATAGTGTGGCTCCAAGTTCCACTATCACCTCACTCTCTTGGCATTTGTCTGCTACAACGTCTCACCTTTCCTTCGTGATCGCTTCTAGAAGCAGTACGTTCAGCGTCCAAAAATAGTTGTTTTCGTTGTCTGTTATCGATTCTGCCATGATTATAGCACACACGACTTGGTTTCTGATGGTAGGAACACACATGTGTTGCCGGATGTTGGTGATGTTGTGTGTAATGTTACAGGGACCAGAAATATTACATATACTTCTAAAATAAAACCTTCGACTTGTTTTTAATTAATACTTAGCCTACTACGCTGCTTTAATTTAATATTGGTCAGTTTGGTGGCAGTTGGAGAGCCAAATGTTTTCTGAGGTAGTACTTGGTAAAAACAAAAACAAAGTTTGCGAACCATTGCTTTCAATAAAGGGTCATACAAATTTACAGTGTGGTGTTAAGTCGACTGGTGACTGCTGACTTCTCTGACCTCATGCACACAGAGTTTTCTGCCACAGTACAGACTATCATTGTAGTGAAGGTGCTAGTGAGTGAAGGATGTGTGCTTGTGGGAGGGAATGAATCTGCAATGGGAGGCAAAAGTGTCCAAATGTGACCCCCTCAGCAGAACCATCTCTAAAGGCTATCTGCTGTAATTGACTGGCTGTTGTGCTCCCCTGTTTCTGTCCAACTCCAGTCCCTGTAGATCACCATCAGATGGATTGTGTGAACCTGCCCTCTAATTAAGACACATTTACAACTAATGAGAATACACGTAATGGCCAAATAATGTGAATGTGTGTGTTTGAATTTGCAGGTCAGTACATTAGTATATGGAAGAGAACAACAATTATTTAAACATTCCTATGACTTACAGAATTAGATATTCAAATACTGTGATAGCTTGGATTAACATCCATAGTCTTTTTTTTCCGTCTTGTGTGCATGATCATTGTGATGGTGTGTTCAAATACCGTACTTTTCCGGCTATTAAGCAGGGGTGGGTAGAGTAGCCAGAAATTGTACTCAAGTAAGAGTACTGTTACTTTAAAGATGTATTACACAAGTAAAAGTAAGGAGTAGTCACTCAAATATTTACTTCAGTATAAAGTAAAAAGTATGTTGTGAAAAAACTACTCAAGTACTGAGTAACTGATGAGTAACCTGATTACGGCAACAAATAATGCACAAAAACATAAAAATAGCAATGAGCAAGTTCAGAGCCAGGAATATCTCTTAAGCAACTAAAACAATAACATATATTAAATAATAGTACATTAAAATAAAAAAAAATGAAGGCACATTGAGCCACAATAACTTAACAGCACCATATGCTCAGTAGGCATTGATTGATTGATTGATCGATTGATTGATTGATTGAAACTTGTATTAGTAGATTGCACAGTACAGTACATATTCCATACAATTGACCACTAAATGGTAACAAATAAGTTTTTCAACGTTTATCAATTACTTAAAAAATGACCAAGTCGAAGTGATGTACCTCATATATACATATACATACACACACATATATAATATATACACACACATATCATATATATATATATATATATATATATATATATACATACATTTATATATACAGTATATAATTTATATTTATTTTGCCGTTTTTGTTGACATGTTAAAGGTGTTTTAATGAATATACATGCATGTTTAACATATAGATTCCTATCTTTCATGAAGACAAGAATATAAGTTGGTGTATTACCTGATTGTGATGACTTGCATTGATTGAAATCAGACAGCATTGCTGATAACGTCCACGTTTTCAAATGGAGGAGAAAAAAAGTTCCTCTTTTCTGTCTAATACCACATGAAAGTCGTTGGTTTTTGGCATCTTATTTGTCCAGCTTCCATATACGTTTTTATACACTTCACAAGAAATACATTGGCGGCAAACTCCGTAGCTTGCTAGCTTGTTTGCGCTGGCTTTTGTACTCTTATTTTGTTAGCGCAGGCGCGATGGAGCAGCACTTTTATTGTGAAGACAGGAACTGTGCGATCAGTCTTTGGGCTTTTGATGGGAAGTACGGTTGAAATAAAAAGTGTCTTTTTTCCTTTACACCGCCTGGCTCTGTTTGATTGGTCCAACGTCACCAGTGACTGCATGTGATTGGTGAAACGCAGGCATGCGTATCCTACGTTGAAGCTCTGTCATAAACCAAAACAAATATTAATAGATCGATAAACAAAAGTAGCGAGTAGCGAGCCGAATGTAAATAAATGGAGCGGAGTAAAAGTAGCGTTTCTTCTCTATAAATATACTCAAGTAAAAGTAAAAAGTATGTTGCATAAAAACTACTTGTAGAAGTACAATTTATCCCAAAAGTTACTCAAGTAAATGTAACGGAGTAAATGTAGTGCGTTACTACCCACCTCTGCTATTAGGTGCACTGGTATTTAAGCTGCACCCACAAAATTTTAGAATAAATAAATAATTTTACATATATTAGTCGTACCGGACCATAAGTCACAGATATATACCGGTACAAAAGATTTTGTATATGTTTATTTACATAACTTAATGGTTTCCAAACGGTCCCTGTCATACGGCAGTAAAACGGCTGCTCAAACAAAACATAAGTCATCATCATGGACCCACGAGCTGCAGAAGCTAGCTCTCCAATCTGTTAAACAGACTCAATAACTCTACCATGACGTTTTGGTGAATTTACAAAACTGAAACAACATAAAAAGAATGCCATTGTAAGTAATATTACTAACATAGATATTTGTAAATGTGTTACCATATTTGCTAATGCTAATTATATAGTTTGATTACATTACGATAGCACATATAAATATGCATAAAAACACCCCTACCGACATCAAACATGGGACAGTTCAAAAAATATGAACTGTTTTAGTTTATCGTAAAACTTACAAACCTTGCTTGGAGTGATGAATGAAGAATCCTTTTTGAGCAGAAACACTATCGCCGAAAGTAGACAAAACGCAATATCCTTCTGTTTCAAGGCACGAAACAGGAAGTACATTTTCAACCTACAACACCTAGAGTGAGTAAACACATCCAAAAGATGACGCCATGGCAAAAACAAACAAACATTTTCAGTGTCGCTGTTGGTGTTTTATGAAATTAATTAGTTGAATACAAAACATTACAAGAAAACTTTAGAATTTAGCTGCATTGGCAACATTCACACTCACATTCACACACTAGGGCCTAGAGATGCGCGGATAGGCAATCATATCATCCACCCGCCAACCACCCGAACCAACATTTTATCAGAACCGCAACCGCCCGCCACCCTCCCGTTGAAATACATCAGAGGTCGGCCACCTTTACCACTCAAAGAGCTATTTATACCCGTTTTAACAGAGTAAAGAAGACAATGGGAGCCGCTAACGTTCTCGCGAATATCCAATGGTGTTCATCCTGATGACAAAAATAAGGGCGTGCTGTGAAGCCATTGCCTTTAACACCATCATCAACATGTACAAACCCATTGTTAGACCGGCTACATGTTGTATGCAGCTTCCGCAATCACACGTACGAGATTGAAAGGCATACTGGGTGATACAGAGTACACTGATGGTTGTGATTTAACAATTTTAACACTCTTACTAATATGCACCACACTGTAAAGCCACACCAAACAAAAATGACAAACACATTTCGGGAGAACATCCTCACAGTAACACAACATAAACGCAACACAACAAATACCCAGAATTCTTTGCATCCATGACACAGCCCCCAACCCCGCCCAACTTACAGACACACGGGGGGGGGGGATTGGCGGGGTTTGCTGCTAGCGGGGTGTATAAAATAGTCAGGAAGTGTCATGGATGCAAAGGATACTGGGTATTTGTTGTGTTGCATTTATATTGTGTTACTGTGAGGATGTTCTCTCGAAATGTGTTTGTCATTCTTGTATGGTGTGGCTTCACAGCGTGGCGCATATTACCAAGAGTGTTAAAATTGTTTATATCACAACCATTAGTATGCCTTGCAGTCGTGTGCGTGTTACTGCGGAAGCCACACACAACATGTTGCTGGACTGACAAGCAGATCGTACATGCTGTAGAAGGCGACAAAGCCAATGGCTTCATAGCACGGCAATCTAGAGAATGTTTGCGTCTCCTATTGTCTTCGCATTATGACACGGGTCTTAAATGGCTCTTTGAATGGTAAAGGATACCGATCCCTGAACCATGTATAACAAATATTTCCGAATAGTTCAACCGCCACCCACCCAAATCTAATTAAAACCGCCCGACCCGCGGTTTATCCGCGGACTCCGCGGACGAGACCGCAAACCGGGCATCTTGATTAGGGCCAATTTAGTGTTGCCAATCAACTTATCCCCAGGTGCATGTCTTTGGAGGTGGGAGGAAGCCGAAGTACCCAAAGGGTACCCACGCAATCACAGGGAGGACACACATACTCCACACATAAAGATCTCTAGCCCGGGATTGAACCCTGGCTACTCTACTCAGGACCTTCGTATTGTGAGGCAGACGCACTAACCCCTCTGCCACCCTGAAGCTCTTGTTATAACATATTTACTGTATATTCTGAAAAGTAGATTTCTATATACTTATCTGTCTGTATTGAATGGCATTCCTCTTTAACAATGGCTATCACAGCATTTTTAGGCTAAACAATTGAGTGAAAAATGAACACCAAGTGGTGATGTGGGTATCGTCTTACAATCTTTTTATCCTTCTCAGAGGATCTATCTGTATCTGTTTAAGAAATGGAAACATGGAACGCAGTGTTTGACCACAGCTTTAGTGGACCTGATAGAATAACCTGTCTTACGTCACTGCGTCTCTAAGGTGTGCATCGGACATTAAAAAATGTCCGAAATGACCATTTGTCAGTCTTGGGTTCTCGTTTAAAAGTAGATAGTCCTTTAAATAAGATCTTCCCTACTTCATACTCTGGTGTGTATAAGACAACGTGCGGCAGGATCTTTGGGTAGGGCAGAACGCCACAGGAGACAGCTAAGAAAAGTCATCCATCACTGCATTTTGGAAACCCATCTGCAAGGGGATGAGAGGCTAATGACTGCTTTGCTCTGTCTTGTGATGTAACTTTGAGGTGAAGAGGGCTTTCTGTTAAGGCCTACACATACATGTGTTAATGTAAGACATATATAAAAATACATACATACATACATACATATATCCATCCATCCATTTCCTATTGCTTGTCGCTTTTGGTGTCGCTGGGGTTCTGGAGCCTATCTCAGCTGCATTCGGGTGGAAGGCGGTGTGCACCCTGGACAAGTCGCCACCTTATCGCAGGGCCAACACAGATAGACAGACAACATTCACACTCACATTCACAGACTAGGGCCAATTGTATGTGCATGTCTTTGGAGGTGGGAGGAAGCCGGAATACCCGGACGGAACCCACGCAGTCACGGGAGGAAAATGCAAACTCCACACATAAAGACCACGAACCCGGGGATCGAACCCAGGACTTTCGTATTGTACATAAATATATATTGAATTACCTGCATTAAACTATATGGGGATGAAGTCTTCATGCAATATAGAGTAGTGGTAAGTAAAGGGTGGCGTCTGTTGCAGAGAGAGACTATCGTCTGAGGACAGGGAGGGGGGAACAAGAGATTTATGTCCGTCTGTGACGCATGCTGCTCTCGGTCTAATGTTAATGGAAAACGAGATGTATAAGAATCTGGCAGATATATACAGCTCTCTTTAAATCCTCTGCTTGTCAGCCACTGTTTTAATAGCATTACAGTCCACAGTGATAAAACAGTTAAGACCAGAAACTGTACACACATTTTCACCACTACTTTCAACACATGAGGCCACGCAATAAATTAGGCCTGGATACTTGAAAAATAATCTCATCAAGGAAGAGACCAAGTACTTCCATAACTGATCATTCATGACTATACAGACAGCAATTACAGAGACAATAGACACCCAGTTTTTCCACCATATCTTCCCACTAAGGGTGTAACACAGAAAGGTCTGTCAGGGAAACGGCCTCACAATGCGTTACCTAAAGTCTGTGAGAAAATGACTCGGGTCACGGTCTTGTAAGCCTTCCTAAACAACGAGAGACCATTTCATAGCTTGCAGCCATCACACTTCCCCTTTGTCCTTCTAATGTGACGTCCACATTATTCCCACGTGTTTCAGATGCCTCCCTCTTCCTTGTTTCTTCAATTCTGTCACTGTTTACTTTCCAAGGAGGTTTTTTTTTTGCCCTCTGTTCTCAACCTTGCTGCCCACAGCTCTGTAGGAGAGGAACTGAGATTGTAATAGTCCCAGAAATATGTGAATATCTACAGTGGTGGCATGTAACATCGTGAAGTGACTATTACTATGATATTGTGAAAACGTTTATGAGGGAAATTGTAAGATGGGCTTGGCAGGAATCAATTATGCTCCACACATAGTTGTTTTGATTGATTTGAAGATAAAAATACTTATACTAAAACATGCATATAGTTGCATTGGCTGGTGTATAAACTAGTATTTGTAGATTTAACCCTTGTGTAATGTTCATATTGTTACTCAACCAGCTTTTGTGGGTCTGCGCCCCCGCTCACGCTGAGCGCAGCGACAAGCCTGCACTCAATTGCCAATCTGCACACCTGGTATTGATGAGGGCGGGCCGGATAAAAGACCAGTGGACCCAAGGATCGGCGCGGGAACTTAGTGTTCATGGTGTACTGTAAGCAACTGCTCTATGCTCTCTATTCTTGTTTCCTCTCCGTGACTTGACTTGTCCCCTTGTCTTCTCCCGTGTCTCCGCAGTACCCTCCGTTGCCTGGTAAGTGAGCTGTGCGTCTCACTTTTCCCCGGAATCTCCTTCTGTCCTCTGACTGCCTCCCTCGTTCCTCAACTCCTCGCTCGCCCCTGGACTCTGACGCCTCTCTCTCGCCCCAGATCCCCTGTCTGCCCCTTAGACTGCCTCGTATCTCGTTCAACACTTGGGTAACACACACTTCAGGTAAATTCTACACTCAGTCTTACACCATACACACTCTTGAGTTTTGTCACACTTCATTTCCTTAGTTTATTAGGTATTTTTGTTTATAATTCTAATTATATACATTGACTATATATATAATACATTATTGAACATCACTGACCTCTGGTGTCTGTTTGCCATCATCTCCCCTTTAGTCTAGACATAACAGTAAGTTCCCGCCAATAATATAAGGACCTGACGGCACAGTTTTTCTTTAGCTCGTCCCCCAGTGACATTTTTTTTTCTCTTCCTCCTTTCTTTTTGCGCCTCTCACGACGTTTTTTTTTTTTTTCAATCCACCCTGGAAAATTTTTCTAGCCCACCTCAGCAATATCATGCACTGTTTAACCGTACTGTAAGGATGGAATAATTTACCCTGTGGAACATCGCAGAGGCCACCACAATGTATATGTTTCTTTTTGTACTTTTGTTGATATATGTAGAAATGTATGGTTACATCAGCTTTGTTCTTTTAATGCCTTTAATGTCCTTTGTGTTATTTGATGTTTGATGTATCCCTCTTACACACATGTTTATGTGTGATATGGCTATGAGGTTTTTTTTTCCATTGGCCTCAGTTTGGACCCCGCCTACAGGGGCCCAGGCTTGGACTGATTTTTTTTCCCTCGAACTTTGTGCAGGTCCCAAACTGAAGGTTCTATGCAACTTTCCGGGCTTTTTCATCCCCCCAAACACATTGACTTGTATTGAAAGCGCAACCATATTAAGCTGGTATTGTCACACGTATAAATTAATTATTATAATTGACTAATTTTAGGGGGCTTCACGGTGGCAGAAGGGTTAGTGCGTCTGCCTCACAATACAAAAGTCCTGCAGTCTTGGGTTCAATCCCAGGCTTGGGATCTTTCTGTGTGGAGTTTGCATGTTCTCCCTGTGAATGCGTGGGTTCCCTCCGGGGACTCCGGCTTCCTCCCACTTCCAAAGACATGCACCTGGAGATAGGTTGATTGGCAAACACTAAATTGGCCCTAGTGTGTGAATGTGAGTGTGAATGTTGTCTGTCTATCTGTGTTGGCCCTGCGATGAGGTAGTGACTTGTCCAGGGTGTGCCCCGCCTTCCGCCCGATTGTAGCTGAGATAGGCACCAGCGCCCCCCGCGACCCCAAAAGGGAATAAGCGGTAGACAATGGATGGATGGATGGACTCATTTTAGTTTGTCATAATTGTGTGTTATCATCCCTCTACACTCTGCTATTTTAAATATACATATACATTACGGCTGTCAAAGTTAACTCGATATTACATTTCAATAACGGCACTAATTTCTTTTAACGAGCGATTAACGCGAACACTTCGTTTTTGACATTCTAGCCATGCTGTAGCGGGGAGAACTTGGCTGCAGTTCACTTGCTACGAATAAACCACAAGCAAGCAAAAATGGACAAAGAAAAGTCTACCTTATGGAAATATCAGATTCAAAGCCATGGCAAGTTCTCCCGACAAGAAAGGACTATTTTTCACCGTTAGAAGAGACGACATGCCTGCAGCAAACGCCTGCTTCGCGTATAGTTCAGAGGTGGGTGGTGCTTCATTTCCGTGTTCAGATTACTGTTAAGTTGCAGTGGTAACACAACATTTAGATTGTTAATGTGACTGATTTAGTAAGTAATATGACATAAAAGCTCAACAGAAATTAAATGATATCAAAAGGATACTTTTTATTGCAAACAGTCAATCTGACATGTCAAGATACTTTCTCAAAACAATCACACACGTACTGGCTTCAAAATAAAAGGGCTATGCTATACATCTGGTTTAACTACATTTAGAGTTTTTTTCCTTCATATTAACCGCCACACCTAACAAAATAAAGTAATATTATATTCCGTAGCGTCCAGAAGAAAACAAAGTCTGACTTTCTTTTTAGCTTTTATTGCCAATTTTATGATAACGGGCTTAATTCCAAACAGTATTTCCTCCGTGCACGTCCGTCCCTATTCTTCACTCCTCGACACACAACACTTGTTCACTCTCTGCCGACACGGTGTGTTCAGAGAACAAGGGAAACATGATCATCATAACACACTAACAGACAGCCTTGTGGGTAGAGTGTCCGCCCTGAAACTGGAAGATCGGGAGTTCAAACCCCGGCCGAGTCATACCAAAGACTAAAAAAATGGGACCCATTGCCTCCCAGCTTGGCACTCAGGATCAAGGGTTGGAATTGGGGGATAAATCACCAAAATGATTCACTGCTGCCCTCACCTCCCAGGGGGTGAACATGGCAAAGGGTCAAATGCAGAGGATAATTTCATCACACCTAGTGTGTGTGACTATCGTTAACTTGAACTTTAATTAACACTAGCAGGTAATTACTGTTTGAGTAGCTATATATAAATTATTTGCACACTATTGGCTAATGATACACCGAAATTTGCCTGTAAAAGACGTACTTTAATCACTGGAACAGTGCTCCTGAAACCAATGTTGTGAAGACGTAAGCTATGCGCACGGTGTTGTCTGAAGCGGAGGCAGCGTGTCCGCGCTGTGGACGTACTTTAATAAATTCAAAATATACCCGCGGACAGTGATCTTTACAATTTAAGATGACACTGTCGGCTTTTAATGAATTAATTTTTCTGGCTGGCTGAAATATTGTGTAAATTATTTTATAACATGTTCCGGTCGAGTCCTCATTTACAGAATGATTAGCAGGCTCAATATTGTCTTTAACTATTTAATAGAGAACATTAAAACATTTTTATGCAGGAAAATGAAGACCATCAACTTGTACAACATGTAATGTACAGAATATCAGGAGCCTTTATCCAGGTAGAAATAGCACACATTATGGCAAGGATAGCCACCCACCAAAAATTAGCTGTCTAAAGTACACTTATTAATGATAAAAAATTATTCACATCTGCGATTAATCGTGATTTATTTTGAGGTAACTATAAACAATGCTATTAAATTTTGTAATCATTTGACAGCGCTAAAGATATATACATATCAAAAAGGTTGGCCTTGACAGATAGAGAGGTACTGATTATACAGAGGATTATGGATCACTTTGATTGAGTACTCAATTTTGAAAGTACAGACAACATTGGCACTTTGTTTATCAAAAGCATTTCTATTGGCCAAGTATGTAACACAAGGAATTTGACTTGGTAGACAGTACTTTCTTTGTTCAATGCCAGAAACAACAAAAAAAGCAACGACAACGAGAGAGTGCAAAACCGTGGCAGCCATCCACGGCGCCATCTTGGTATGAAATAAATGGGAGACATTAAAAAGCAGATGACATAAAAATACACTACACAAGCACAGAGTTGATGCAACAAACTACTACTTCAAAGGCACTATTTCTACACATATCTACAAATATAAAACAACGAAAAATATTTTGTGCACAAACGATTGTACCATGCATAGACAAACCAAAAAACAAAACAAAAATACCATTTCCGGAGCCATTTTTAGACTTTAAAAATTTTGAAACTAAAAGTGACCAAAATAAGACTGGTGGGAAATTTCCTTTTGCGTGGCACAGTATATGTTTAGGTAAAATCTTCATCCCAAATATTTTTACCCGGAATTGGAAGGAAGTAGCAAATATGCCTTATTTCAGGTTGTAGATATATAACTAAAGAAGGGTTCAGCCTGCACTTATTTCCATCCATTCATCCATTTTCTACCGCTTATTCCCTTTGGGGTTGTGGGGGGCGCTGGTGCCTATATCAGCTAAAATCGGGCGGACTGGCGGGTACACCCTGGACACTTATTTCCAAATCATGGGAATGTGAGGAAAATATGGACATCTCAAGTCAAATTGACTCGCACAAAATGTGCCGGACCAAGCGAGAGGAATTCACTGCCATAACTGTATTGATTCTGATTTTGAACAAGAGGAGTTTTGATTAAAGTTTTGAGGGGGTACAAATCCAAAATACGATCTCAAAGATCAGGAGCACCTTTGAGGGGAGAAAAACTGAGTCTGAACCTGCAGAAAAACAAAGAAAGAAGAGCAGACTCTGTGCTCAAAAATGAGAGAAAAAGAAGAGAAGATGCTAGTATTCTTTTTTTGCATCCTCTTCTACTGATGTGATCACGAATGGAATCAAATGCTGAAAGTGCATGAAAAATTACAGGCTATGGTGTCTATGGAAGATCAGGTAAGTCCTGAAATAGCGATTATTGTATATTTATTTTTTACTCATCAACTTTATTCTGCAAGACCATTCCATGTATTAAAACGGACGGCGTGGCGCAGTGGAAGAGTGGTCGTGCGCAACCCGAGCGACCCTGGTTCAATTCCCACCTAGTACCAACCTCGTCACGTCCGTTGTGTCCTGAGCAAGACACTTCACCCTTGCTCCTGATGGGTGCTGGTTGGCGCCTTGCATGGCAGCTCCCTCCATCAGTGTGTGAATGTGTGTGTGAATGGGTAAATGTGGAAGTAGTGTCAAAGCGCTTTGAGTACCTTGAAGGTAGAAAAGCGCTATACAAGTACAACCCATTTATCATTTATTTATTTAAAACTCCACACACGTATGTCTTATCCTAGAACCAACCCATTAAAATGTCTCATTTGTTGATTATCTGAACATTAATCAAAATAATGTATCATATAGATTTATTTTAGTTCAACTAACACATTGTCCAACAGATCGGATCAAATCAATGGAATGTTACCAGCATGTTTCTTACTGAATGATGATGTTATCTCATGTGTGATGGCATCACTGCGACCCTATAGCTCAGCCTGATCAACCAACCAATCCCAAAAACAACAGAAGGGGAGATAAAAACAGGACTGTGTAAACCACAACAGCCCCTCTTCCTCCTAAGCACAAAACAACATTGGCCACCACTTCCCGTTTCAGAGATGGCAACAGGATTTCATCCAGGAAAGGATGAGTCTTCTCTGAGCTAATCCTACTTCTGTGGTCTTGGTTGGGATTAGCCTGACTATGTGGCTAAAACCACTATGAGACTCAGTCATAAAAACAGCTGATATTAATGGTAGACGTAATGACAGCTTGGATCACAGTGATTTGGATTGTATGTTAAGTGGAATTGTATATGTACATGGTGTTTATTTGTTCTTTCCATGATACCTACTGGTTGATTTGTTACATTAGAGGCCACAGATTAGAACGTTTGTACACCACACCGTATTAAATCTCATCAAACATAACAGCCCAGATCATGTCATCGCCGTCTGGCACTCCTTGGAGACGCCAACAGCCTCATCTATCAGGTCTGGACTGCGTTCAAAATCCTCAAGCAAAGCTAAATTTGTGTAACAAGATCTGGACCTTGAGACGCATGCCTGCCACGACAAATTGGCCTCATGTAGAGAAAGAGAAACGAAGGGAGGCCGGAAGGGGGAGGGCTGCAAAGCGAGATGATGCGAACTCGCACAGGGAGGTAATCTTACAGCCTCCATGGCCTGGAGGGACCCTGCCCCCTGATGTTAAGCATTTGGCTTAGGCCCAAATTGTGAAGACAAACACGGTGTCTTCTTCAATTAGACACACGTCTCTGGGTGTGTTGTACATGATGCTCGGCCGAGTAGAGCAGAGGGTACAAAGTGTTTATTAATCTGTGGGTAATGTGTTTCTACTGGTGGTAGAACAGATATGAACTGTGGATCAAACTGCCACACATAATCACACATTTTTAACAGGTCATGGTCTTCCTGTTTCAGCTTGGGAGAGTTATAGGAGTCACATGAATGAATGAGTTCCAGTGGCATGAAGTATGACATGTATTGCATGTCCACGTAAGACTGATGATTCTTATAATGATTCTATTACCACTGTTTAATGTTTCTCTTTCCCTAAATGTAAAATGAAAGTTTCTATAATATCACTTCTATCAGCCAAACGAATGGCCTCTTCCGTATTAAAATGTTAATAGATAATAGTCCTCCTCTTTGTTTAATATACTTTCGTAGTATATCTTTATTGTCACTTTCAAATCATAAAACAAAGTGTAGTTTATGTGGTCATATACTATCCTCTTAGTTCCTCTGCAACACAAAAGGGTTAAAATGACAGACTCCCTGTCTTGGCAACAGTCCCAGACTATAGGACATGCCGCTACGTGTATTAGTGCAGCGATGAGTGCAGCAAGTTGACACATACATACAGTGCATACATATAATGTACACGCATGAACCCATTAATAATGGACCCCGAGCAAAAACAATCACCATAAATCCTGTTTGCATTTTGTTTCATTTCAAGTTATTTACATAAATCAGAGTAAGTCATTAATAACATGCAAAGAATATATATACATCCCAAAAATAATTATACCTCAAGTGTTCTTCTGGATGTAATTTTTTTTTTTTCAATTTAAATACTTTTATTTGTTTTAAGTTAAATATATTCTTGGAAACTTTGATTTCATATTGTTTTATTGTATCATTTATTTTGATAATTTAATTTAAACGTATTCAAATAAAAATTGCATATGTTTGTTCTATTAATTATATTATTCTTCTACAATATTTTTCTCGGCTCTTTTTTTTTGTAAAAAAAAAAAAAGTATTCCGTTTTACCAACTATTAGAAATAATTTATGTAGGGTACAAAAATAACATTATAGTTGTCTGTACATATAGAACAAATGCTAATGGAAAGTGTAAAACCACAGGATTATACCAGCATGCCAATGAGATTTTCTTATTCAAACGGGGATTCTATGTGTCTATGTGTCATACTTGATAATTTCGCGATATTGCCATATTTTTGCTGAAAGGATTTAGTAGAGAACATCGACGATAAAGTTTGCAACTTTTGGTCGCTAATAAAAAAGCCTTGCCTGTATTGGAAGTAGCAGACGATGTGCGAGTGGCGTCAAGGGTTGTAGGGCTCCTCACATCCTCATATTGTTAATAATCATAGCCACCAGCAGCAAGAGGGATTCGGAACGAGAAAGTGACAATTTCCCCATTAATTTGAGCGAGGATGAAAGATTCGTGGATGAGAAAAGTTAGAGTGAAGCACTAGAAAAAAAAAGGCGACGGCAGTGGGAGCGATTCAGATGTTATTAGATACGTTTACTAGGATAATTCTGGGAAATCCCTTATCTGCTTATTGTGTTACTAGTGTTTTAGTGACATTATAAAGTCATACATGAAAGTCGGAGGGGTGTGGTGGCCACAAGTGTCTCTGATGGAAGCCATGGAGGAGCCAAAAAAGTCGCAGCTGCCTCTTTGACAGCTGCTGCAGAAGGACGCAAGCTCCGCTCATGTCTCCGGTAAGAGCCGACTTATTACCACACTTTTCTCACCCAAACCTGCTGGTTGACATGTGGTAGAGAAACATCTTCACTTGACCGCTCTGTTCCATATTAAAGCTTCACAACAAACAAAGAAACACCGGCTGTGTTTTGGTTGCTAAAGGCAGCTGCAATACACCGCTTTCCACCAACAGCATTCCTCTTTATAGTCCTCATTATTAATTTACCAAATTGCAAAAGATTCAGCAACACAGATGTCCAAAATACTGTGTAATTATGCGATTAAAGCAGACGACTTTTAGCTGTGAGTGGTGCTGGGGTAAAATGTTCGCTCCAACCAATAACGTCACAAGCATGCGTCAACATAAGCGTCATCATTCCGCGACGTTTTTAACAGGACACAGCGCAGGAAATTTAAAATTGCAATTTAGTAAACTAAACCGTCCGTATTGGCATGTGTTGCAATTTTAAGATTTTATCATTGATATGTAAACTATCAGACCGGTAGTTGTGGGTTTCTGTAGGCCTTTAAGTCGGCCACTTTGCAAACATAAAAACGAGCTTAAAAAGTAGATGTGTTTCTGTCAGGGGGGTTCAACTGTGGAACAGCTTGGAGGATTCCTTAAAATGTTCCACTTCCATTCACACATTTAAAAAAAATTTTTAAGACAAATGTCTTGGAAAAATATATCACTCTTGAATCAACACAGTAGTTAATACTATGATCAATGTTAATTAAAAACTAAATGTGGGCTATAAATGTAATGGAAGTATAATTGTTTGTATATAGTATATAATTGGTGCAACCTTTTTATCATGTGTACAAGGATATTTCACATGCCTTAACTGTGTATATCATTTGCACAGTATTTATGTTGTGTACAATATGTATTTATAATATGTTGTGAAAAGGACATTTCATATTTTTTGGAAGCTCATCTTGTACTTGACTTTGTTTATAGGGTTAGGCGCAATAAGTGTTCAACTTCAGCCTAAACCCTTTTTTTAATTTATGAATGTACATCTGTTTGTTTATGTAAAACTGTTTGTTTATTTTGTTGACCATTGGACGAAGAAATAATTAACTAACTAACTTACTGTGGAGAGACGGAGCCGACGAGCCGACAGCAGGCTAGGACAAACAGCGGTCCTACCCAAGATGGCGGCCAGGAGGCGGAGCTCTTAATCCCTAAAATGCAGGGATTGAGAGCAGGTGTGTCGTCTACGCACCTGACTCTGATGGCTGTAGTGTCGCTCCAGGCGTGCCCCGCCTCTCCGCTTTGCTGCATGCTCCGCCTCCTGGCTGCCATCTTGGGCAGGACCGCTGTTTGTCCTAGCCTGCTGTCGGCTCCGTCCCTCCACACTTACTTACTTACTTTTTGGAAAAATCAATATCATCGTTAGTGATACACTTGATGGTGGGCAGTATCAGAAGACACCACACATACAAAGTTTGGTACCCTGAAGGAGTTAAAGAAAACTGAAAGTGGCAAAAAATGTTCAGTATATACTGTAATGTGTAAAGTGGCTTGACATGGTACAGTTGGTGGAGCTTAACCAAAAACAACACATAAGTTCTATAGCTTGCCTGTTGCCAGTGTGATCTCTCACTCTTCCAATAATATACTGAATGTCTCCAACTCATTCCCTTTTCCATGCTGCTTGTTAAGTTGCACCCACAGGCAGTAGGATTGCTACCCTAAATGTTGCCACGTGACTCGCTCATCTTCTTCTCCAGCTATGTTATCTCTCAGTTGTATTCTTCTCTTCCCCCATAATGTTGCGACTCTTCCAGGAAAATTACGCCCAAGTCTTCCAGTAAAGAACCATGAAGAAGTGTTATCCTGCGATTCATTTACCTAGGTCAGGACCCCTTTCCGAAAGCGAGGTTATGAAGTGCCGCCCCTCCCTATACACAGACTGCACGCTGTGCTTTTAGGGCCTTTCGAACAAAGAGGGGCCCCATTTGGTTTGAAAAGGCACTTGTAGAATGCAAACTGATGAATGACAGGGCATTTCATATGAAATTTTATCTCTAACGTATTCCTAACCTCTTGTTGCTCTGTCCCTTGAAATTATCATTGTCCATGTGGTGTGCAGCGTTAATGCACTGCTCATGAAAGCTACAGTATATGCGCTAGGTTCCACCCTGGTGGGAATTGAGTTATAAAATGTTGCCAGAACTTTTTTTTATTATTTTCTTTTTAAATTTAAAAAAATAACTGGCAAGTATTGTTTAGTCCGGACTATAGGGAGCACCGGATTATAAGGCACACTACATATGAACGGGTCTATTCAGGTACATTTTTAAACAAAAGACCCACCACATTATAGGGCGCAAAAAAGAGGTCATACAATGACTTTTTGTCTACATTTAAAACACTTACTTGTGGTCTAAATCAGTGGTTCTCAACCTTTTTTCAGTGATGTACCCCCTGTGAACATTTAATTTAATTTAAGCACCCCCTAATCAGAGCAAAGCATTTTTGGTTGAAAAAAAAGAGATAAAGAAGTAAAATACAGCACTATGTCGTCAGTTTCTGATTTATTACATTGTATAACAGTACAAAATATTGCTTATTCGTAGTGGTCCTTCCTGAACTATTTGTGAAAAAAAAAGATATAAAAATAACTAAAAACTTGTTGAAAAATAAACAAGTGATGCAATTATAAATAAAGATTTCCACACATAAAAGTAATCATCAACTTAAAGTGCCCTCTTTGGGGATTGTAATAGAGATCCATCTGGATTCATGAACTTAATTCTAAACATTTCTTCACAAATAAAGTAATCTTTAGCATCAATATTTATGGAACATATCCACAAAAATGTAGCTGTCAACATTGAATATTGCATTGTTGCATTTCTTTTCACAGTTTATGAACTTGTTGAAGTATTATTCAATAAATATATTTATACAGGATTTTTAAAATGTTGCTATTTTTAGAATATTTAAAAAAAAATCTCACGCACCCCTTGGCATACCTTCAAGTACCCCCAGGGGTACGCGTACCCCCATTTGAGAATCACTAGTCTAAATAACATATAATGGTGGTTCTTTGGTCAAAATGATGCATGGATTATGTTTTACAGACCATAGTCAAGCCGCTTTCTGACCGTCTCTTCAGGATCATTATTTATTTATTATTTACGTGCCTCTACTTTGATAGTGTCTTCTCCGCGTCATCTTTGTTGTACCGGTAGTTTTTAGCGCTTCCATAGTGAGTCTACTGACTATATTAGAAATGGCAACAGTGGAGGATGGAAGCCTCACAACAAGATGATTGAGAAAAAGAAGGAACTTATTGACTACGGCACGGACTACAAAGGTGGATGTGCACATATTTTCGGGACTTATGCAGACTGGAGGCTGGGCAGCCTCGCTCGCTGCAGCACCTCCTCATTGGTGATGTACTCCTGCCACTTGATCCCCATGAAGGAACGCAGCCGGCAGTGATAAAATCGCTCCAGCAGCCTGGTCTGTTTGCGGTAGAGCACCCAGGTCCCGCAGCGGCACAATAGGGTACAATTTGCTACTGCCCGGTAGACCTGGATCTTTGTTGAAAGGCGGCATGAGTGCTTCTGCCAAACTTTTTTGTGCAGGCGTCGGGATGCACTGCTCGCCTGTGCGAGTCTGTTGTCAGGGTCTTTGCTGACGGTTGCGTCAGTGAAGATGATGCTGCCTAGGTAGGTAAATTGCTCCACCGCATTCAGACTGTCCATCCATCCATCCATCATCCTCCGCCTATCTGAGGTCGGGTTGCGGGGGCAGCAGCCTAAGCAGGGAAGCCCAGACTTCCCTCTCCCCAGCCACTTTGCCTAGCTCTTCCCGGGGGATCCCGAGGCATTCCCAGGCCAGCCGGGAGACGTAGTCTTCCCAATGTGTCCTGGGTCTTCCCCGTGGCCTCCTACCGGTTGGACGTGCCCTAAACACCTCCCTAGGGAGGCGTTCGGGTGGCATCCTGACCAGATGCCCGACCCACCTCATCTGGCTCTTCTCGATGTGGAGAAGCAGCGGCTTTACTTTGAGTTCCTCCCGAATGGCAGAGCTTCTCACCCTATCTCTAAGGGAGAGCCCCGCCACCTGGCGTAGGAAACTAATTTTGGCCGCTTGTACCCGTGATCTTATCCTTTCGGTCATGACCCAAAGCTCATGACCATAGGTGAGGATGGGAACGTAGATCGACCGGTAAATTGAGAGCTTTGCCTTCCGGCTCAGTTCCTTCTTCACCACAACGTCCGCATTACTGAAGACGTTGCACCGATCCGCCTGTCGATTTCACAATCCACTCTTCCCCCATTCGTGAACAAGACTCCTAGGTGCTTGAACTCCTCCACTTGGGGCAGGGTCTCCTCCCGAACCCGGATATGGGACTCCACCCTTTTCCGGACGAGAACCATGGACTCGGACTTGGAGGTGCTGATTCTCATTCCGGTCGCATTCAGACTGGTGCTCTCGATGTTGATTTGGGGTCAGCTGTAGTCTCCTCGAGGGCACGGCTGGTACAGTACCTCCGTCTTCCTCAAGCTGATGGTGAGGCCAAAGGCTTTGACAGGTCAATAATGTATTAAAAGGCATCATGGGCACAGTTGTCTGCAAACAGCAGCTCAACGATCAGCTCCTCCATGGTCTTGGTGTGGGTGAGCAGACGGCGCAGAGTGAAGACGCTGCCATCTGTTCTGAAGCAGATGATGATGGTGTCCACCAGGTCTTCCTTCGCCTTCCTCAGCATCATTCTGAAGAAAATGGAGAACAGAGTTAGCGCGAGGACACATCCCTACTTCATACCGTTAGCAATGTGGAAGCTGTCCGAGAAGGCGCCGTTGTGTTTGACATGGGCCACCTGACCTGAGTGCAGCTGACAAAGTATGGTGAGGAACTTTGGGGAGCAGTTCAGATGCTCAAGTATCTTCCATAGACCTTCCCTGCTCAGTGTATCAAAGACCTTGGTCAGGTCGATGAGAGCTGCAAATAGGCCCATATTTTGCTCCCGGCTCTTCTCCTGGATCTGTTGAAGCACAAAGATCATGTCCCTCTGTTGGCCTGGAAGCCACACTGACTCTCTGGTGCGTTCTCCTCTGCAATTGTGTGGCAATCAGCCTGTTGAGCAGGAGACACATCAAGATCTTGATTGCTATAGAGAGAAGGGTGTTGCCAGTTGTTGGAACAGTATGATTTCTCTCCTTTGTTCTTGTAGAGACAGACAATGATGGCATCTCAGAGATATTGAGGCACTGAGCCTTGCTCACAGCACTTAGTGAAGAAGTCACGGTGGTATGCCATCAATTTCTGGAGACATTCCCGAATTCATCTGTTGGACCGCCTTCTTTACCTCCTCTATTCGACGCCGTACAAGCCAGTGGTACCCCTCGTTGTCGGCTTATTGGATATGGCCTTGCAAATATATATCTGCCACCTAATCAACGTTTTATTCTCCTTCTCTGCTAACCCGGTCTGGCTACGGCGCAACATTTCCTGCCTCCTGCTAAATTGGTATGACAAGTGAATATCCAATCACAGTCTCATTAACATCAGGCTACTTAAACTACTATCAACAACTTGTGATCTGATTGGCTGTCGCAACTGTCTCTCAATGCTATGTGTTCTCAAATTCATCCGCTAATGGTCCCGATGAATATCCAATCACAAGACGCGTAAACGTCACATTCAACGTGAGGCCATCTAGAAGGCCTTACTAACAACAACTTGTAATCTGATTGGCTATCGCAACTGTCTATCACCGTATGTCCCCATTCGCTAACAGTGCACCCACATTGTTGATTCTGAAGGCCTCGGGCAGATTTCGTACAGCATGGCAACAAAAGCTAGCTAATTCTGATTGGATACAAACTAAAACTAAAAACAACTGCACTGGAACCGGCATAATAAGACATGAAGAGAATATGAATATCCATCCATCCATCCATTTTCTACCGCTTATTCCCTTTTGGGGTCGCGGGGGGCGCTGGCGCCTATCTCAGCTACAATCGGGCGGAAGGCGGGGTACGCCCTGGACAAGTCGCCACCTCATCGCTGAATACTTTTAGATATTTAGGGAAATTATATTTAAACATTCTTTTATTTTTATTTATAAACATGGTTTATGGTATGTTAGGCCTTACTGGCCTTGGCTGCTGTTATACCTGTAGAGCAAAGCCCTTTTTGATTGGTCCATAATTGGGTACATCAATATTGCTATTGCTGAACTATGTGTGACATTTGAAAAGAAATGGAAACCTTAGAGAAAGTTTTACAGTACTTTTGCCGTTCTGTGACTCAGTGTGCCCAGTGTGCAATAATGACACAAGTAAAATGCACAACAGTGGGATAAGCTCTCAGGCCCTCCATCCACTCCTCTTCACTCTAATTGACAAGTGTAATTTGATGGCACTGGTAACAGAGTTAGAAAGCAATTAGCGTCATGGCCCATCGGCACAAAAAGTGCAGAGAGCCCACCTGTGGGTCACTTTTTAATTTGGTTAAGTGCTTAGTGCTTAGCGCAGGACTCCTGCCTTTGATATACTCTCTGGATGGTAAATCCTGTTAGCGCTAACTCCACAAACTATCCCACTGACTGATAGCCATCTAATCCACTGGTTAGAGGCTCACCAAGCTGCACAACAAATTATTCGGGTGTCATCTGGCCACCAATAACAATCCACATTCGATGCTGATAAAGAAATGAGAAGAAAAAAAGCAGCGAGATGACAGATAGGGCAAGGGGTGGCATGGGGAGAGGCAATGAGGGGGGGAGGGTGTTTAATTAAAGCGACTGATCCGTGCTGTTTGCTGAAGGACTAATTGTCTTTCCCCCTGATGAGGCTGTTTCCTCCAAATTACACTGCAGACGGTAAATCCTTGTTGGTGGTTAAGACATAACTGCACAAACTACAATACAGAAGCAAATCATTATTGACCACAGATTATGTTGAAAACATTATTCAGAGACAATGTTGGTGATCAGTGTGTTGCGTTTCATGTTTGGTATTGTTCGCCTGGAACCCCGGATGAAAAGATGGCAGGCCAGGTGTCCAGGTAAAATGTTTTTAATAACAAAAAATAGTGTGGCGGGAAAGTGCACAAAAGATGCTAAACTGATACAGCAAGCATAGGGAAGCCAAGCTATGCACCATGGATGTACAAACCACAAAGCATCCAGTCTCGGACAGAGGACAGTGTAAAAAACAATCCTGCATGGCAAACAGGAACAGGTGGATCCTGATGGCCAATCAGGAACAGGTGTGGGAGCCAACGCTCAGACAGGAGAAGCAGTGGCAAAAAGAAGGCAAACAGGAAATTGAAACATAGTCTACTTCTACTGTACTTATACTGTATATGGTCATAGTAGAAACAGCAACGCAGTATACTTTGTTTATTGTTGTACCTCAACTTATGAGGTTTTTTTTTTAGATACGAACTGTCTCTTCGCTTTTTGTTATGCTAATGTGCAAGCATATTTCAAGTTATGAGCACAGCCCATCACCGGTTGAAGTAGTATGTGTTACAGGTTAGTGCCGTTTGGGCAATAAAGAGTTAATATATTGTTGCACTTTGCTATACCTGCTTCATCTATACAAGAAACAAACATAAAGGTTGATTCAAAGCTGACACACGCATTTGAGTGCTGCTTAAAGTTTGACACAATCCTGCCTTCAAACCACCAGAACTAAAAGGTGAACAAGCGGACAGAGAAACAAACCATTAACAATAACAACGACCAGTTAGTCACCTTGAAATCAGCCACACATCCAATGAAAATATTAAGAAGCTGCAGATGTTGTGTTTGACCTGTTTCAATTTGTTCTGTCAGGAGTAATGACTCAACAATGGATGATTGAGCATTACCTTTTTGTAAACAAACATGCATATCCCTTGTTGTCAACCTGACCTCACGATTCCACCACTCATATATGTCTGTGTGGAAAATAAACAGTGCTTTACTAGTTCCTATTGATACATAACGGAGAAGCAGCCCTGCAATTATTATTATTTTAAAATGTTAAAAATGTAATATTTTACAATATTATGCTAGATCCAAAAGACGTCCATTGCACCGGTCGCCCTGCGGTCCTCTCAAAGGTTACTCATTGTCATCCCACTGGGTTGAGTTTTTCCTTGCCATGATGTGGAATTTCAGCTGAACCGAGGATGTCGTTGTGGCTTGTGCAGCCCTTTGAGACACTTGTAATTTAGGACTATATGAATAAAGATTGATTGATACAAATAATGATTACATATATGTTGATTCATTTCAATGGCCGACGTTGATCTGAGTAATAAACAGTACGTGTTTTGAGTTACAAGCTCTGACGTGAAACACAATGTTCTCATAATTTGAAGTACCACAGTATGTCTAAGTTTACACAATAGGTACACCTACACAATCAGACACAAGAGCTACCTTTTCAAAGACAACACCATTTAGATTTACGCCGAGTTTAACAATATATTAATTACTGTGGGGGAGCACGGTGACACAGGTTACAATACGAAGGTCCTGAATTTGATCCCCGGGCTCGTGGTCTTTCTGTGCGGAGTTTGCATGTTCTCCCCGTGACTGTGTGGGTTCCCTCCGGGTACTCCGGGTTCCTCCCACTTCCAAAGACATGCACCTGGGGATAGGTTGACTGGCAACAATACATTTGGCCCTAGTGTGTGAGTGTGAATGTTGTCTGTCTCTGTGTTGGCCCTGTGATAAGGTAGCGACTTGTCCAGGGTGTACACCGCCTTCCGCCCGAGTGCAGCTGAGATGGGCTCCCGCGACCCCAAGAGAGACGAGTGGTAGGAAATAGATTGATGGATGGATTAATTATTGTGGTTATAGTTTGCTGCAGTGTATACCAAACAACAATGCAATAGCATAATCAAATAATCAATATAATGGAATACCCTTTGTTCATTTGCTTTGCTTATATACATACCAGCATACCTCGCTGATATGACTTTTGAAATGAAATAATCAATCCCTCTGTTAACCCTCTGTGTACTCGTCAGACCATTGATCCATTATTGCATCACCACTTGCTATATAGTGGTGGATCACAAACCGGGTAAATCTGGTCAGAATAGAAAAAAAAACCCTCCACCTACTAAGCCAGACTACTGTGGGGAGCCACAAACAACTGCTAGCTCCCACAGCAAGCGTCCACTGGCTTTGCTAGCTCTTAGTGTTCTTGCAAATCCTGCATCATAAATCACTATGCAAAATAAAACAATGTTCTTTTAGTGATATCTTGCTTTAACGGCAACTGTACTACAATGTGCACGTACATTTTTATTGCTAACATTTGCTGCAAGATATTAATGAGGCTGTATACTGAAGAATGCCTTGCATCGTGGGGTAAAAGCTTCTTTCTTTGTGTTTATTACCTCTATCTGTTACTGTAAAATCACATTTAAATCAACACTCGGGTGTAAAGTCGTCTAAAGTCCATGGCGTGCACAAATCGATTGTGTGTGTGTGTGTGTGTGTTTTTAACTGAATGCCCTGCACTCACAATGCTCTGTAGTCGTACATGCTTCAGCACGTTTATGTGTGCTATCATTTTAAAATACAACACTGACTTGGTGGCGTATTTGAGTCATTTTAAGTACAGTGTGTAATTGTGCAATGTGGTGGTTATCGTGTATTGCTTGAAGGAACACTAGCATCTTCTATATAGCAAGTGTGTTGTGGGTTTTTACATGGATTTTTGTAAGTTGCTTTGTTTGTTTGTATGACAAGGTGTTAGTTGTTATAAATAACTGGTATGAATCATCGTGTTGAAGTCAGGCACCAGTTAAAATGCTTGAGCAATAGGTTTTTTGTCGAGCCCCACCTCTTCCTAGGAAAATCTATTTCGCTTGGGAACTAATCTACCTCCGGGCAGCTGTGGCTACTGATGTAGCTTACCACCACCAGGTGTGAATGAATGTTGAGTCCTACTTCTCTGTGAGCGCTTTGAGTGTTTAGAAAAGCGCGATATATATATATATATATATATATATATATATATATATATATATATATATATATATATATAATCTAACAGGTCAAACAAAGTAGACTTAAAGGCCTACTGAAACCCACTACTACCCACCACGCAGTCTGATAGTTTATACATCAATGATGAAATATTAACATTGCAACACATCCCAATACGGCCTTTTTAGTTTACTAAATTACAATTTTAAATTTCCCGTGAGTTTCGTCTTGAAAACGTCGTGTAATGATGACGTGTACGCAAGATGTCACGGGTTTTTAGGAAGTATGAGCGCTACGCACACACACAGCTAAATGTTGTCTGCTTTAACGGCATAATTACACAGTATTTTGGAGATCTGTGTAGCTGAATCTTTTGCAATCTGTTCAATTAATATTGGAGAAGTCAGAGTAGAAACATGGAGTTGGGACGCTTTAGCCTTTAGCCACACAAACACACGGTGATTCCTTGTTTAAAATTCACAGAGGTAAACATTTCCTATGGATCAGAGCACGGTCAAGCGAACATGAATCCAGACCAAATGTCAACCAACAGGTTTCGGTGAGAAAATTGTGGTTAAAAAGTCACTTCTTACCGGAGAAAAAGTTGAGCTTGTGCCGTCCATGAAGCTGCCGTCGACTCCCCTGTGACATTGGCGTCAAGACACCTGTGGATACACCCTTCCGACTATCAGGTTATATTAAACTCACTAAAACACTTGCAACACAATAGAAAGACAAGGGATTTCCCAGAATTATCCTACTGAATGTGTTTAAAAACATCGGAATCCGTCCCAATGCATTTGCGTTTTTTTTTTTTGTTTATTTCTAGTCTGTCGCTATCAATACCCTCAAACACGAATCTTTCATCCTTGCTCAAATTAGTGGGGAAATTGTCGTTTTCTCGGTCCAAATAGCACTTTTTTTTGGAGGCTCCCATTAAAACAATGTAAATATGTGAGGAGCCCCCACACGTGTGACGTCATCGTCTGCGAATTCCGGTAGAGGCAGGGCTTTTCTCTTAACACCAACAGTTGCAAACTTTATCGTGGATGTTCTCTATTAAATCCTTTCAGCAAAAATATGGCAATATCGCGAAATGGTCAAGTATGACACATAAAATGGACCTGCTATCCCCGTTTAAATAAGAAAATCTCATTTCAGTAGGCCTTTAAGGTGTTAAACATAAGCATGCCTGGAACTAAAATATAGCAACTGGCTCAACAGAAACAAGCAATGACACCAAGGGTTGGGTATCCAACTGGGTACTTTTACTTAATCCGGTTGGTATGAACACATACCGATTCATGACATAATGTCTGTTTGCAAAATATGCACTGGCTCCCGCACTTAATGGGCAAACAGGCATATTCATGGCGGACTGCTTCTAAGTAATGTTTGCGGTTTACCATGCCAACAGAGAAAGCATTCCTGGTAAAAAAAAAAGCACTACTGTTTAGCATTGGCAATTTTACATGGGGATTTCAATATCAGATTTCCACGATTTACGGAATGGGTACTGAATAGCATCGCCGCGGAACGTGCTGTGCCGTCCGTCAATATCCACTGGTGGTCTGTGATTGCACTGACGTGACTTGACTCGTGGGAAAGATGACAGTTTTGCCCTGCAAAACGACTACTTTCTAATAGGAAACATGAGCTGGGTTTAGACCGTCGTGAGACAGGTTAGTTTTACCATACTGATTGCTGTACTAGTAGCCTTACCAAAATCTTTGGACATCCATAATCAGTATTTCCTCATCCATCCTGTCAACGGGGTGAACTTACGTCTGAAAAATGTGACTTCAGGTCTGTCCACACCCATGAGGATGCTTCAAGGTGTAAAATAGTATCAGCCTTGAACATAATATTTTATTTTGAAAGTAAACCATATAATGTAACTGTTTACTCCCAAGTCATACAACTTCATATGTGACACTTGTTAACTGCTAGCATGCTAGAATACTAATATGAACATGCAACCTTTTTAGCTAATTCTACGGTTTTTTTTCTCTAATTAGACAGTCATACACCTTAGTCATATGACTTGGTATGTGACACTTGTTAACTCATTGCAAAACTAGTGCAAAAACTAGTGCTATCAGTTAGCAAGTGGCTAGAGATGCGCGGTTTGCGGTCACAGCCGCGGAGTCCGCGGATAAACCGCGGGTCGGGCGGGTGCCATGACGAAAAAATAGATTTTAAATAGAATCGGGTGGGTGGCGGTTGAACCAATTCGGAAATATATATTGTAATAATCCCAGGAATGTAGGCTCATAAAACTTCTTTGTTTGTCTTGTCTTTATTGCACAAGATGTAATACAACCACACAACAGCTCTCATGTCTCTAACGCTTTTCCCGGGACAACTCGAACTCTCACTTCCTGTCGATAACGTCACTTCCCTATCACACCCGGAAGTCCTGCCCCCCAGCCAAAGTCTTTGGCTAACACCCTGTAGCCAGCTGCTACATTATACATAGTTAAATGTCATGTTGAAGAGGTTCATTTAGCCTACTGACGTGTATTTATAAATGGTTGATTTATATAGGCTAGTAGGTAAAGTGTTGTACCTGACAACTCTTGATGGTACAATCATATATCACGTCACAGACAACGTCACGCTAACATCACGTGACACCTCTGATGAAGGCTGCAGAAGCAAGGTAGCCCAGTCTGGTACAACACTTTACCTTACTAGCCTATAGAAATCAACCATTTATAAATAGTTAAATGTTGTTACCCACATACGAAATACGAGCAGCACTCTTTGAAACAGTATGTGGGCATACTTTTATTTTGAAGTGTCTTGTTTGGTCTGTCGACGGATGTAAGGAAGCTACTTCCGGGTATGGCCAACGAGGTATTTGTCATTTGTTGGTATTTTACTTGGTAAAATGTTTGATCCACACGCTGTGTTATTATTTTTACGTTTGTAACGTGCTTTATGTATTACAGTTTTCACGGTGCATTTGAAGGGAAAGGAAGACTTCAAATAAATCAGTTCAAGAAAGCCGATGTGTCTGTGCTATTTGGAGGGAGTTACACTTTCTAACCTCACTAATGCCTTGCATTGTTTATATTAGATATATAACAACGGGCGGGTGGCGGGCGGGTGTGGCTTTGATGAAATGTTGGTTTGGGTGGATTGCGGGTGGATGACCACTTTAGTGATGCGGCTGTTAATGATATAATTGCCTATCCGCGCATCTCTACAAGTGGCACATACCAAGTTAAATGACTCTGGGGTAAACAATTGCAAAACTAGCGCAAAAAATGTGCATGCTATCGTTTACCCCAGAGTCATGTAACTTGGTACGTGCCACTCGTAAACTGTTAGCATGCAAACGTAAGCGTGCTAACATTTAAGTGGTAACATTCTTTGTTAGATACACACTTTGTTCTCAAATTCCCTAGCCATACACCTTAAAGTCATATAACGTGGTATGTGACACAAGCTAGCTATTATGCTAGCATGCTAACTTTTTTAGTTAGTTTTTGCGACCGTTTCACCCATGGTCATAAAACTCGGTATGTGACATTTCTTACCTGTTAGCATGCCAACGATAGCATGCTAGCAAGCTAACTTTGTCTTTCAATGTTACTTTTTTTTTTCTATTTCCGCAGCCATATACCTTTGAGTCGTATAACTTGGCATATCATCGGCGGTCACTCGAACGAGTATGACGACTGTCTTGGTAGTGGGGTCATCCCTTTACGGAGGATGCCTGTGCGTGACTTTGTTTAAAGTAGGGAGACTGGTGCACAGATCCTTGACAGAATTGGGTCAGGATCCAGTGGCATGGAGTCCAAGACGAATGGGGACCCTTTTCTGCTGCAGCCTTCCTCCGCCATCGCAGCCGTTGTTGTAGTTCTTAAATCTACAGTCTTCTGTCTGCTCAGCCGTTGAGGTCTTCATCGTATCCCTGGCTAGGGGGAAGTCAGGTACTAGGCCTTTGCCAAGGGCAACATGGGGTGACAGTAGTAAAGGGGTTAAAGTGCATCCGGCAGTGGAGGCTACTCTATAGGGTCTTGGGGCACTTGGAGGTTAAAGGCGTCATGCCCAGGACTTGGTATATGAAACATGCTGGGGTAAGATGCATGTTACGATTAAACAGCTGGTGAGTAATCAGTTCAATACTGACAGGCAAACAAAAGACAATACTGGCACATTCAACCTCACGCTGGTAGACTACTTCGGACAAACTGAAGAAGTGTAAGACAACAAGATATAACAACTGAACAAATTCACAAACTGAGATACAATTATTAAACAACTTTACATTTACTATCAAATGAGCGTTAGTGATGGGATCGGCAGTTCTTTTGACTGTACTGAATCACTAGAATCAGTTCCTTAAATTGATTCGTTCAAAAGATTCGTTCACCGAATCACTTCTGCAGCAGCAGTTCTGTGTGCAGGTCGGCGAATCATGAGTCATTCAGTAACATATTCCCCAGCGTCATATCTCGGTGTGTGAATCTGACAAGATAATAACAATTTATTTTAAAATTTGCTACAAATATTATTTTCTTTTTTTGCCTTCTCCTTTTTTTTTTTGTGTCCTCTCCATGAGGTGTCCATGACATTTTAAAATGGATCTGAAAACAAACAAAAAAAAAAAAGTTTTTTAAAGTGGTAAAAATTAACATTTGACTCGACGACAACATTTAAATATATTCTTAAATGTGTTTGAAATGCAATTATTTTCTACATTATTACATTATATTTATTTTAACAATTCATAGTGGATTTGACAAGATAGTAAAAACGATTCTAAAATGTGTTACAAGTTTTCTTTTTTCACATTACATTTTATTATTTTAACATGTAATGTTTCTGACAAAACAGACATGTATAAAAAATGTAATAAAAATCACTCTTCCTTTTATATCACATCCAATGAGGTTTTTTTTTAAACAATTATGATCACTCTAAAAGCGGTATATAATAAACACGATATGAAAAATAGAATAAAAAATGTGTGCAGGTCGGCGAATCATGAGTCAGTCAGTAACAGTTTCCCAGTGGCAGATCTCGCTGTGTGTCAGTTCGCGAACGACACAAGCCCTCAGCACCCAATAAACGACGCGCAAAGTGACTGAACGAGAGCCTCAATGTGACGTCCTCCTCCGCGACACAGTCGGTTCTCTTTGTCAGTACGTTCGCGAACGTGATTCACTGGATTCACGTCGCGACACAGTCAGTTTTCTGCGTCAGTACGTTCGCAAACGTGATTCCCGTGATTCACGTCGCGACAGTCAGTTTTCTGCGTCAGTACGTTCGCGAACATGATTCCCGTGATTCACGTCGCGACACAGTCAGTTCTCTGTGTCAGTACGTTCGCGAACGTGATTCACGGGATTCACGTCGCGACACAGTCAGTTCTTTCCGTCAGTACGTATGCGAACATGATTCACGTGATTCGCGCCAGTTCCACTCATACCGGCATGGTCGCGGCGGAGCTCAACTGAACTGAGAAAGGAACGAATCAGTTCATGATGTGATTCGGTTCAGTACGTTCACTCAAAAGGTTCGCGAACGACACAACACTAATGAGCATGCAACTACTACTGAATATTGGTCCTGTGAACATTGATGCTAATGCTCGGATACCAGTAAGACTTTACCCCATCAGTTCAAATGTGAAAAACATCCCTAATGACAATGCACTCCACCTTATGTCAGCTGAAATATAGAGTCCTAAATCTTAAAACCCAATTAAACAAGATGCATTGATGTTTATGAAATACGTCCTCCTGCCTTTGTGCAGCAAATGCCATTTGTCTGCAGGTTTTTGCACAGACTTGTGTCTTGTAGTGTGATGTTCAGTCTGGACTAATGCCTGTAACAGCCAGCTGCAGCCTGAATTGGGCGCAACAGGAAACGCATAGCTGTCATCCAAAGTTTCTCTACCAGCTGGGGTTCCTGGTGATGATAAAAGAGTTCAAGCCATGCTGTAATTATATTATGATTTATAGTTTTTACTTCAGTTTGTGTGGGGGGAAGGGGATTAAAAATACTTTGCAGCAACCTATTGTGCATTGTAAAATCTGAGGTGTCTCTGCTTCAACTGGGCATGGCGTGGGAGCAGGAGACACCGACGGGGAATGATTACAGACGTCACAAAAACAGTTAAAAAGCATGACTTTGTTCATCAATGTATAGCAGTAGGTGATGGAACGCAACTGGAATGGTGGGGGACACGTTTGCTTTATTGTATTTTTAAAGTTGTTTGTGGTCAGGCACTCGGCAAAGCATTTCACACATTGATTGTTATTGACCCGAGCAGCTTAAACATGGCCTAATTAAGGGTGTACTACTCCGTCTCTTTCAACAACATCATTTTAAACTCATTTTGTTTTCATTTTTTGCACTGTGGGATCCGTAGTTAACTAGCATGCAGTTTGTGGTCTATAGCTTTAATGTCAACGTTTGAAATAATTATACTGACTTAGCATTTTGGGGACATGTTGACACAACTCTAAAACTTTGTATTATAATATAAACAGATATGAATAAGGTAACCAAATGTTACTATTGAAATGCATTGCCAACTTAACACATTATGCCGTGCAAAATCTGATCATTCCAATAACAATTGAGTGTTATTAACGTTGTTAGCGTATTACTAGATTTTTTTTTCCCATTCATTACTTGATTACTTTTTCTTCATTCAATGGTGAATTGTTTTCTTTTTCAAGCGAATTACTTATTAATCTTTACGCGTTAATGTGTTGTATTCGATTCATTTTCCTTTTGCTTGTTGTAAAGTGTCTTTGAGATTTTAGAAAAGTGCTGTTAAATACAATATTAGCATCATATTCTCCAATATGTGCACATTACAGCATATCATCTGTGTTATTACAGTGGCTGATTGACAATTACAAAAATATTTTTAGGTGAATTCATGCCAATTCCATTACATCTTGAATATTTCACTTTGCACCGAATTACAAACCCCATTTTGCTTACATAATGTTGGCTCTTTAAAAATAATGTAGGTGTAGTATGAATTATATTCAATAGTTTGACTGTTTCTTCTTTTTTTCATGTGCTTTAACAGGACTGTGCAGTTTAAGGGGAATATGTTTGTGAGTTGTCAGGGCAGGAGAAATAGCTGAGGACGGATATAATTTGACCACTTATATTTCTAAACGATACATCAATCAATCAATGTTTATTTATATAAACGATTACAGTTGGTACAAAATGCGGCTGCTAGACTTTTGACAAGAACAAGAAAGTTTGATCATATTTCGCCTGTACTGGCTCACCTGCACTGGCTTCCTCTGCACTTAAGATGTGACTTTAAGGTTTTACTACTTACATATAAAATACTACACAGTCTAGCACCATCCTATCTTGCCGATTGTATTGTACCATATGTCCCGGCAAGAAATCTGCGTTCAAAGGACTCCGGCTTATTAGTGATTCCTAAAGCCCCAAAAACGTCTGCGGGCTATAGAGCGTTTTCCGTTCGGGCTCCAGTACTCTGGAATGCCCTCCCGGTAACAGTTTGAGATGCTACCTCAGTAGAAGCATTTAAGTCTCACCTTAAAACTCATTTGTATACTGTAGCCTTTAAATAGACCTCCTTTTTAGACCAGTTGATCTGCCGCTTCTTTTCTTTTTCTCCTCTGTCCGATGGCCATGGATGAAGTACTTGCTGTTCAGAGTCGGGACCCAGGATGGACCGCTCGTCGGGACCCAGGATGGACCGCTCGCCTGTGTATCGGTTGGGGACATCTCTACGCTGCTGATCCGACTCCGCTTGGGATGGTTTTCTGTGGACGGGACTCTCGCTGCTGTCTTGGATCCGCTTTGAACTTAACTCTCGCGGCTGTGTTGGAGCCACTATGGATTTAACTTTCACAGTATCATGTTAGACCCGCACGACATCCATTGCTTTCGGTTCCCTAGCGGGGGGGGGTTGCCCACATATGAGGTCCTCTCCAAGGTTCTCATAGTCATCATTGTCACTGGCGTCCCACTGGGTGTGAGTTGAGTTCTCCTTGCCCGCTGGGTTCTTCCGAGGATGTCGTAGTCATAGTGGTTTCTACAGTCCTTTGAGACATTTGTGATTTAGGGCTATATAAATAAACATTGATTGATTGATTGATTGATATAGCCCTAAATCACCAGTGTCTCAAAGGCCTGCACAAACCACAACACAAACCACAAAACAAACCACAACGACATCCTCGATAGAGCCCACATAATACATCAAATACAAGAAGTAACATAGAGGTAAGGAAGACAATTAAAATTGTTCCTGAAAAAAAAACACTGTCTTGTTTCCAATGCTTTTACATTAACGTGAGAGATTAGGCCAATGACCAACAATTCTTCCAATGAATGAGTAAAGTTTGGTATCAAGACTAGAGCTGAACACAAGTGAAGAGAGATGCTCTTGTATGCAAACAGTGGTGCCTATTGTTTTAGTGAGGAGGTGTTTCGGTCTGGATTGGTGGGCCTGGTGCTGTAATTGCTGGCTGGAATGTCAGACTGGTCCAAAGACGTGCTCCGACTTACTGGCTGTCATTGTGCATGTGAATTCTGACCCCAGAGTTGTGCAGTCACGGCTAGCAATTTTGATGATGAGCTTTTATTAGTCAATTTGATCCCGGTGCAGCGTAAATAGTTACTGACTGGACTAAACGCAGAGCAAAACATGTGATGTCTAGAGAAGATTTTCATACATTTAGATTTGGATGTCAAAATTACCGTGTTAATGGACAAGATTAATCAAAAAAATTGATTGTATTAATCATACAAGAACACAGACTAATAACGTAATTAGCTTTGACTGCACAATCTCCTTTATCTTAGCCGTGGATGGTTACCTGAAAGGATGCACGGGTTGTAATACGGTCAGTGATCAGGTCAATTCATACGCCAGTGCAAAGATGAGTGAGAGAACTCCGACTGGTGTGCTTGGTGGCAGATTTCGCTTCAAAATACACCCAAAAAATAAAAACAAATACACCCAGATGGGACTTCAGACCAGACATCCTCAAGAGGGAGTCTGCGACCGCTAGGGAGTTCGCAGAGGTTTTTTAGGGGAGTCGGGAAGTTCTTCGCGGATTAAACTTTTTCCAAAAATCTTTTTTATATTCCCCCCTCATGTTTCCACAAGACTAGTGTTGTAGTTTATAAATGGCGGTTACCTGACCCCCTACTAACTGTAAATTTAAATGAATATCCATCCATCCATCCATTTTCTACCGCTTATTCCCTTTTGGGGTCGCGGGGGGCGCTGGCGCCTATCTCAGCTACAATCGGGCGGAAGGCGGGGTACACCCTGGACAAGTCGCCACCTCATCACAGGGCCAACACAGATAGACAGACAACTTTCACACTCACATTCACACACTAGGGCCAATTTTTTTTTAGTGTTGCCAATCAACCTATCCCTAGGTGCATGTCTTTGGAAGTGGGAGGAAGCCGGAGTACCCGGAGGGAACCCACGCATTCACGGGGAGAACATGCAAACTCCACACAGAAAGATCCCGAGCCTGGATTTGAACCCAGGACTGCAGGAACTTCGTATTGTGAGGCAGACGCACTAACCCCTCTGCCACCGTGAAGCCCAAATGAATGAATAAATAAATGAATATTATTGTGACAAAAACACATTCGGTGGTTGGGACTCCAAAGATTCAAGAGACAGGACGTGACGTGCAGATAAGAATATATTTTAATTTTCACAAGTAGTGAGTGCATCAGGGAAGTGCACAAAAAAAAGTGAATTACAAACATGAACCAGTTTGCAACCATTAGCAACATTAGACACGCAGCTAACATTTGACAACCTTGCAGCACTGACTGGCATATTAAGAGGCCTGATTGGTCACAACGAACAAGTGTGCTGAGGTTGCTAATCAAGGACAGGTGAGGCGAACAGCGCTCAAGCCAGAGTGGTGTAACCAGACAGGAAGTGAACAAAAATACAGAAAATAAGAAAACTTCCGAGGATGTCGTAGTCGTAATGATTTGTGCAGTCCTTTGAGACATTTGTGATTTGGGGCTATATAAATAAACATTGATTGAGTGATTGAAAACATATACTGAACAAAATACAAATGCAACACTTTTGTTTTTGCTCCCATTTTTCCTGAGTTGAACTCAAAAATTAAAAACGTTTACTATAGAAACAAAAGACTTACTGGGTATTCCAATACCCAGCAACTTGGCACAGCCATTAAAAAGTAGTGGACCAAGATTCCACAGGCCACAATCAACAACCTGATCAACTCGAAGCGAAGGAGATGTGTTGCACTGCGTTAGGCAAATAGTTGTCACACCAGATACTGACTGCTTTCTGACCCCACCCCAGGAAACCAAAACTGCACATTCGGAGTGGTCTTTTATTGTGGGCAGCCTAAGGCACACCTGTTCAACAATCATGCTGTTTAATCAGCATCTTGATATGCCACACCTGTGAGGTGGGATGGAGTATCTTGGCAAAGAATAAATGCTCACTAACAAAGATTTAGACATATTTGAGAGGAATAGGTCTTCTGTGTGTATAGTCAAAGTTTTTGTGACAATCTGTCACTTCATTCCCGTTTGTATTCCTTATTTTTGTATTTACTTCCTATCAGTGCTCTTATTTTGGATTTCACTTCCTGCTTGTCCCGCTGAGCACTGTTCGTTCACTCACCTGCTCTTGATTGGCTGCTGGTCCACACCTGCGGCCAATCAACATGTACCCTATTTATGCCCTGTCTCGAACACTCCTCAGTGCTCCAAGATCACTCTGTTTGGAACGTTTCTATGCAAGACTGCTTCATGTTCTGTTGTATGAGATTATATCTCATTTTACCTCCTCTTTGTTCTCCTGGTTCCTGCATCTTGGGGTCACAAAAACGGCAGCTGGGTGAGTTACTAACAGGTTTAAATATTTGAGTTCAACTCATGAAAAATGAGAGCAAAACAAAAGTGTTGCATTTATATTTTTGTCGAGTGTGAGAATATGTCGGACCTGACGTAACAGGTGGTGACAATGAAGTAACAATTATACTACTTGTGTAAGGCGGGGCGTGGTCCACGCGCCGCCTGTGGGCAGGGCATGCGCAGGAGCCGGCTGGAAGCAGATGACAGGTGAGTGGATAACTCAGCTGGAACGGGTTATCTAATCACCTGTCTCTTTATTAGCAGCGTCGGTGACCGCAGAGGGGGGCTGAAAAGCCAGAAAGGGAAAGCACGGCTGGGCTAAAAAAGCATACGAGCGGAAAGAAAGACTTCCAGAAAGAAAAAGACATTTTGGTGGAAACTAAATCAAATAATTTGTAGACTTGGCGACGAACTTGGCTGTGATTCATCGGTCCTAAAAGGACCCCACGGCACAAGACTGCCACATCTGGCACCCAACGAGCAAGGACCGAGGAAGTATGACGGCCCCAACCCCCTGGAGGAGCTGGGAAGAGTGTTGGCGGAGGAGTCGGCGGCCACCCAGCAGCAGATGGAGGCGGGGCGCCAACAAACACAAATCCTGCAAACGCTGTTGAGCCAGACGGGAGGTACGGCAAAGGGGGCCTCCATGCAAAGAATGACGGAGGGAAAAGACCCGCAGGTATTCCTTTACATTTTTGAGGCCACAGCAGCAGCAAGTGGGGTGTCAAACTGCTGCCACTCCTGGCGGGGGAGGCGCAGCGAGCGGCGCATAGTCTCCCAGCGCACGCTTGGGTGCACTTCCTCAGCTTACGCCGTGCAGTTCTGGACCGGGTCGGAAGCCACCCCGAGGACCACCGACACTGGTTCCGGGCAATGCGCCTGGTTCCCGAGGATCGCCCGTTTGCGCTGGCGCAGCAACTCAGAGACGCGGCCACCCGGTGGCTCGAACCCCAGGAAGCCAACAGCAAAATGTTCGAGCGGATCCTCCTGGAACAATTCGTCGAGACCATCCCATCCAGAACGGCCGCTTGGGTGCGGTACTATCGCCCGCGGGACCTGATGGCCGCGGTTGCCCTGGCTGAGGACCACTAGGCGGTCCCCCAGGAGGGGAGCCCAAAGACCGACGAAAAACCCACATCAGCGCCACGAGCGGCCGAACGGCCCACCCCAGTACCCTGAAGACGGAGCGGGCAGACGCAAGAGGCAGCACTGGAGCCAAGACCCCGCCCCTGGGAGACGACAGCGAACAGCGAGCAGGTTCCCAGCCCGGACAGACACACACACACACACACATACACACACACACACCATCTACCAGCAACATTGAGGGGGGGACATGGGGGTTGTAGAGTGTCCTCTGTTCCTCCTTTTGTCCCGGATACCTGCGCTGCGCAGGGGGACCTTCCCCCGCAGACGGCACCTCGAACGCCAGGGCTAGTGTGCTTGGGGTGCGGGCAACCAGGTCACATGAGGAGGGATTGCTCCCTGATGGAGGTGGGATAGGTGATGTGGGTTGTCGGACCCCCAGCTCCCGCCACCGATCCAGGGGAGGCGTATCGTGTCCCGGTAAGGGTACAAGGGAGTACATACCGGGCAATGGTGGATTCGGGTTGCAAAGAGTCCATGATCCGCCAAAACCTGGTTCGACCCGCGGCATTGAGGCAAGCGACACAGAGCCAAATCAAGTGTATTCATGGAGCTGTACACACGTATACTATTGTACCAGTGGAAATTTGGTATCGGGGACAAAAGTATAGAGTTATGGTTGCTGTCAGCGCGCACCTTACGCACCCCATAATATTAGGGACGAATTGGCCGGAGTATCAACTTCTAGTGACGCAATGTGTGGGGATGCGTTCATGGACCTTAGGAAAAGGGAGTATCCACGCAGTTCTCAGTGGTGAGGCGGGGCCATCCGACACTGCCAAGCGGGAACCGGCGGGGGCTTCGCGGAAATACTCCCCGGCCCCTTATTGGCGGCCTACGGAGGATTTTCCTCTCGAGCAGTCTCGAGATGAAACTTTGCGCGGCCTGGGACCAGGTTGACTACATCTACGGTCAGCTGATGCGCCAGGGAACAGCGCCGGTATTCCCTCACTTCTCCATTATGAGAGATAGATTGTACCGAGTGAGCCGTGACACTCAGACAGGAGAGGAAATCACCCAGTTGTTGGTGCCGAAACACTGCCAAGAAATGGTTTTCTAGGCCGCGCATGTGAACCCTATGGCTGGACACTTGGGCTAAGATAAGACACTTAATTGGGTCATGGTCTGGTTCTTTTGGACTGGCATTTGGGCAGACGTGTGCCGCTGGTGCGCTGCCTGTCCGGAAGGCCAGCTGGTGAATGCAGCGGCCATCCCGAAGGCGCCCTTGCGCCCATTGCCGCTCATGGAGGTCCCATTCGAAAGAATTGGGATGGACCTCATCGGACCATTTCACCCGAACTCACAGGGATATCGCTTAGTGTTAGTCCTGATGGATTACGCAATGCGCTATCCCGAAGTAGTGCCCCTGCGCTCCATCTCTGCAAAGAGTGTAGCACAAGCGCTGTTTCCAGGTTATCTCCCGAGTCGGAATACCAAAAGAGATTCTGACAGACCAGGGCACGTCCTTTATGTCACGCACCATAAAGGAACTATACGGATTACTGGGAATTAAAGTGATCCGCACCAATGTGTACCACCCCCAAACAGATGGGCTGGTGGAGAGGTTAAACAAAACACTGAAAACCATGATTCGCAAGTTTACGCACGAGGACAAACCAAATTGGGATAAATGGCTGGATCCCCTCATGTTTGCAACGCGGGAGGTACCCCGGGCCTCCCTAGGTTTTACGCCTTTCGAGTTACTGTACGGCCGAAGGCTGCGCGGAGTGCTGGACATAATTAAGAAAAGCTGGGAGGAGGGTCCGAGCTCCAGCAAAAATTAAATCCAGTACGTTTTGGACATGCGCGTAAAACTCCACACGGCGGGGCACTTGTCACGTGAGAATTTGCTCCATGCCCAGGAACGTCAGCAGAGCACGTACAGTATAACAAGGGGACCCAGCTAAGAACATTTTCACCTGCAGAAAAAGTGCTTATATTACTTCCAAGCTCCAGCTCTAAATTACTTGGGCGCTGGCAAGGGCCTTTTGAGGTCACACGGCAAGTGGGGGGTTCGGCGCTCAGACCGGGGTGGAGGCACCCAAATTTACCATCTTTACCTTCTGAAGGCATGGAAGGAGGCGGAGCCTGTGTCCATGGTGACGGTAGTGATGGGGGAGGAGGAGTTGGGACCAGAGGTCCCACGCTCTGTCCCTTCCCCTCCCCTCCCCTGTGACGATCAGCTCACGTTGGCGCAGAAAGCGGATAATGCTGCTTTGCAGCAGCGCTTTTCTAATGTGTTCTCTTCTCGGCCCGGCCGCACGAACCTCATCCGACATCACATTGAGACCAGCCCGAGTGTTACTGTGCGATCTCAGCCATATAGACTTCCTGAACACAAGCACAAAGTAGTTCGGGAGGAATTAAAAACCATGCTGGAATTGGGGGTAATTGAAGAATCCCACAGCGGGTGGTGCAGTCCCATTGTTCTGGTAGGGAAGAAGGATGGATCCGCACGCTTCTATGTGGAGTACCGCAAGGTGAATGATATCTCACGCTTTAACACGTACCCAATGCCTCGGGTCAACGAGCTCCTGGATCGGCTGAGCACTGCTCGTTTTTTCACGACACTGGATTTAACCAAGGGCTACTGACAGATTCCCTTATCAACAGAGTCCAAGGAAAAAACGGCCTTCTCCACTCAGGAAGGTTTGTACCAGTTTGTGACACTTCCGTTTGGTGCGCCCGCCATTTTTCATAGACTCATGGACTGGGTTCTGCGTCCCCACGCAGCATATGCTGCTGTCTATCTGGATGATGTCGTCATCCAGGGGAACAACTGGGCGGGGCTTATGCAGAGGGTGGGGTCGGTAATCGAGTCCATGAGGCGGCCGAGGTTCACCGCCAACCCGGCGAAGTGCGCGGTTGGCCGAAGGGAGGTACAGATAGACAAAACCGCGGCAGCTGTGGCCTGCCTGACCCCGAAGACGAAAAAAGAGGTGAGGCAGTTTTTGGGGCTGGTGGGCTACTACCGGAGCTTCCTCCCCCGGTTTGCGGACCTGACCAGCCCACTAACTGACCTCACCCGAAAAGGTGCTCCAAATTTGGTCCAGTGGACGGAGCAGTGCCAGCAGGCATTCAAGAAGGTGAGGAAAGCACGTAGCGAGGAGCCGGTACTGCACATGCCGGATTTTTCCCTCTCATTTTGTTTGCAGGCGGACGCGTCGGGCAGAGGACTGGGAGCTGTTTTATCCCAGCAAAAGGAGGATATCATCCACCCCATCATATACATCAGCAGAAAGTTGTCAGAACGAGAAAGCCGGTACAGCACGGTGGAGAGGAGTGCCTTGCTATCCAGTGGGCGGTCGGTGCCCTCCGGTACTACCTCCTGGGACGCCCGTTCAGCCTCTGCTCGGACCACAAGCCTCTCCAGTGGCTCCACCGCATGAAAGATGCTAACGCGCGGATCACCCATTGGTATCTCGCTTTACAACCCTACCATTTCAGAGTGATCCATAGGCCGGGGACACAGATGCCCGTGGGGGACTTTCTCTCTCGCTCTCATGCGGTGCGGGGGTAGGCGCGGCCAAGTGGCGGTGGAGGTATGTGGAGGAGGATTGTGATCAGTGCACTGTTGGAGTGAAGGTCAGCAACCCCGTCTGGGCGACTGGAGACAGCGCACCCTCAGATGGGGGCGTGGCATGTGTTGACTGAGAGACACAGCTGTCAGATGATTAGTTTGCGCAGGTGGTGCGTATTAGACTAATCATCTGTTGTTTTTAACAGTAAGCGGCCGGGTGCAAGAGAGGAGTTCACACCTGGGAGACTGTAAAGACAAGTCATACCTGTTTGTGAGAGACCTGAGTGACTGAAGAGTCAAGACATTTCCTGTTGTGTGAAATTGAAGATTAAAACTCCTGTCAAAATGGCTGCTGGCTTCTAGCGTGACTGTGTGAGTAGGAAAAGCGTACACAGACACTGTTTGGAAACAATTAAGATATGTAAATAAACATTTACAAAATCCTACTTTGTAAATAACTAATCTCAGAACGTTAATATTTGCTGTTTATAGTCCAGTGTGGCTAATACATGGAAAATAAACGTTTTACTTAATGGTGTGCGCTATAGTCATTATAATACGGTCATCTTGATTAATCAAAATTCAGAAGTGTGATTAATTTGAGTAAACAAATAACCATTTGACAGCTCTAATGTAAATATGTGTCTGTGATTACAAACAATCGAGGCTTGTAAACATGAGTCAGGTTGAAAAATCGGAAAATGTCAACATGTACTAGTGACCGACATTACTCGTCATGGCAGCATCTCTCCCTTAATGTTCTGAGCTCCTGTTTTCCATGACACATGTTTCTATGCCAGTGTCAAACTGAGCAGGTTTGTTGAGACATAGTGGGGTGCAAACAGTGCATTGAGTTTCTGCTTACGCTTTTTCAAGACATGTATAATTAGCAGTCAATTCCATGCAACCATACAAATGTCAACCATCTTTAATAGAGGTTATTAGAACACTATAATAATCCATCCATTTTCTACCGCTTGCCCCTTTTGGGGTCGCGGGGGATGCTGAAGCTTATCTCATCATCTCACAAAAACCACCAACAGTACGGTTTTGTCTACAAACGTAGCATATGTATGCTCACTCTCTGGCTCTGGCAGACAAGCTTGGAGACTCATTGTTCTGCAGGACAGGCACAAACTATACAAACTATAGGCTTGTATACTCTAGATTTAACCACATAATAGTGTCACAGCAACAACCCAAAGGCTTCCGTTTACTTTTCGTTGAAGCCATTACCAACACAACATGTCCATGCTCAACTTGTAGAAGCTCCAAAATGAGTTATTCTGTAACTAAAATGTGGACTACCGGGAAAGGAGATGGCCACAGGGATGCAGCTGTTGCTGCAGCTTCCACACACAGTATGACGCAGGTTTACTTGACGACACACGCAGTTGGACTTTCTCTCCAACACACAGCTGGGGTGCAATGAAGAAGCCATTAGTCTGAGGGTTGCAGGTGTGAGGATGTAGTAATGAGGGACTTTCCAAAAACAGTGGAACATTGAAATCTAATGGCAGGGCCACCATAAAGACAAGATTACGAAGAAAGGTGTATTTCAACAGTCCCGATAGCATAATGCTAATGCTGTCTCATCCCACAAGTTTGGCCACAGACACCTTATGCTTCATACGCTGAACTGCTCAAATTTACTTTGAATTTAAAATAACTGCACAGGCATGTTTAGTAAATATTTAGCTGTCATTGTCACAGTGACTTAAAAACCTATTTTAGACTAATACAAAAGTATCACTACCTGTAATATAGCAACACAAATCATGGATACTTGTATTATTTTGTAGAGATAGTTAGACAAGGTTGTAACTTATTTTTTTATTAACTGTATGGAATAGAGTTATGTTGTCTTTAAAGGCCTACTGAAACCCACTACTACCCACCACGCAGTCTGCTAGTTTATAAATCAATGATGAAATATTAACATTGCAACACATGCCAATACGGCCTTTTTAGTTTACTAAATTGCAATTTTTAAATATTCCGGGAGTTTCGTCTTGAAAACGTTGTGTAATGATGACGTGCACGCAAGACGTCGCAGTTTTTTAGGAAGTATGAGCGCTACGCACACACACAGCTAAATGTCGTCTGCTTTAACGGCATTATTACACAGTATTTTGGAGAACTGTGTTGCTGAATCTTTTGCAATTTGTTCAATAAATATTGGAGGAGCCAAAGTAGCAGGATGGAGTTGGGAAGCTTTAGCCTTTTGCCACGCAAACACACGGTGATTCCTTGTTTAAAATTCACAGAGTTGAAACTTTACTATGGATCACAGTGGACATGGATCCCGACCACTTGTCAACCAGCAGGTTTCGGTGAGAAAATTGTGTTAAAAAGTCGCTTCTTACCGGACATCAGCTGAGCTTGCGCCTCCCGTACAGCTGCAGTCGACTTCCCCGAGACACTGCGCGTCAACACCCGGTCGTGGACGTACACTTCCGACTATCAGGTACTGTTAAACTCACTAAAACACTAACAACACAATAGGATGATAAGGGATTTCCCAGAATTATGCTACTAAATGTCTCTAAAAACATATGAATCCGTCTCAATGCAAAGCGATTGCAATCGCGTTTTTTTTTTTTTTTTCTAGTCTGTCGCTATCAATATTCTCAAACACGAATCTTTCATCCTCGCTCAAATTAATGGGGAAATTGTCGTTTTCTCGGTCCGAATAGCACTTTTTGTTGGAGGCTCCCATTATAAACAATGTGAATATGTGAGGAGCCATCAATGGGTGACGTTATCGTCTGCGACTTCCGGTAGAGGCAAGGCTTTTCTATTAGCGACCAAAAGTTGCAAACTTTATCGTGGATGTTCTCTACTAAATCCTTTCAGCAAAAAAATGGCAATTTCGCGAAATGATCAAGTATGACACATAGAATGGACCTGCTATCCCCGTTTAAAAAAGAAAATCTCATTTCAGTAGGCCTTTAAGTTAAAGAAGAGTGGTAATTGCACACAGAATAATTAAATAATGCATTAAGCTAAGCTCCAGATGCAGTAAATGTATTTATACTGAATACTTTGAAGTAGTCTTCAGTCATGGAGACTTTGTATATTTAATTTTTAACTATAATTTTTTAAAACATGTATAAAACGCAGTATTTTTCAATTAAGGACACTTATTATTTATGTCTAGCTTGTGTGCTATTGTATGCTTTGCTGTTGTGTAGCTGCTTGATCAAAGCAGCCTTTTTTCTACCATGTTCACCTTTTGAGAATGACTTGACTAAAATACAAGAAGAGACCCTCCTTGTGTGCTTATTGGTGGACATTTAGATGTTAACTGGTGTTAAGTTTTACACAAGCAAATGCGTTACAGGACTGCTTGTTTTGGGGCGCTTATATCAGAGTTTTATGTGCAAACAGATCTTCTTTTTACTATTATCGGACCAATATCCGATGTCAGTATCGGGTCTAGACACCCCTAGATCTAACTCTACACGCCAGTGCATATACAAACACTTTTAAAAAAGTAAGATGAACCAGCGAGGAGAAAACAAATGATGAATGATTCAGAGTACATTTGAAACACTGAAGTACCACCAGCCCTCAAGTACAATTTGGAATTCAAGTACTATTTTCTATAAAAAATATGTCTCTGTAGTCGCATGATTTTCCAACCACAAGCATGCATTGTACATGACCAGGCTTCATTTCACTGATTTTTCAATACATTATCACTGCTCATGGTTTTTACTTTTGATCTGGCAGGCTTTTTTGCTATTTACAAAAGATAATATTAATTACTCAGTAAGACATCCTCATCAGTGCTATCTGTTGTTATAAAGCTATACCTAAAGTTGTTGACTGTCCTTAACATTCTTTCACATTACAATTCAATGTCTTTCAATCATCCGTTTTGCTTACTGACACGCGCATGGTCACAGTCAGATTACACTATAACCAGTTTAGCAGTCTAACATTTGAGAGAATATCATTAACTTGGACACGTACAGGCTATAGGATTGAACAGGCCGAGGCCTTAATAATAATAGCAATTAAATAGGCAGTGCAAAGACCAGGGTGATGCACATTTGCGGGTCAGATGCCCCTGATTAGGATAATTCCATAGCCCTGCTATTTCGTCGTGGTCATTACTCTCTATGCCGTAAGACCTATAATGACATTAGTTGTAATGACTTAGATTACCATTTTAGATTAAGTCCGATTGGACAAAGATAATAGTGATGATCTGAAAGGGGACAAAATGTATCTACTCACGTTTCTGCAGGGCAAAGGTTTTACCTCATAGAAATGTTCAATGTACAACAATATAAGACTCAAATGTCATTACAAAATCCTGCAATTCGTCATTAAAAATCCTGCAATTAGAAATGGATAACATTTTTGCTTGTGGAAGTTGATTAGATCGGCAGCTAACACCTCTTGTTTAAAAAGTTTTCAGTACATTTGTTGGGATATTATACTCTGAGTAGAACATACTCAAAGTATTTTTTTATGGAAAATCAACTCTTATTTTCGCTATGGTGCACTACTATGTCCGCAGTCGCAACCCTCTACACTCCCAAGCATAATAAATGCAATAATTATGCATTTGTGAAATAACTGTAAATCATTTAATGACCCTACAAGGCGAGAGTTATTTTTAAAAGGGGATTCATCAATATTCTCCAGGGGTACGCGGAGAAAGGTCAGAAAATCTCTCATTAGGCTGCGGGCATGCGCATGTGCATCTCCGCATTTGTAGAAGTTGGTATGCATTTGGGAGCAGGTTTATGTCATTGAGTCTTCTTGTGCTTCTCTCTGTTTGTGTGATCATGATATGTATGGCTTCCAACCATTCACAAGTAGATTATTTCTAGTGAATGATTTACATTTATTCAAATTATGATGAACAAACTCAACGAGGATGCCTATCGACATCGAGCTTAAAGGGGAACATTATCACAATTTCAAAAGGGTTAAAAACAATAAAAATCAGTTCCCAGTGGCCTGTTGTATTTTTTGAAGTTTTTTTTCAAAATTTTACCGGTCCCGGAATACCCCTAAAAAATGCTGCTTGATTTTCGCTATTTGCAATGCGACTATCCATTTCCCTGTGACGTCATACCGTGCTGCCAATGTAAACAAACAATGGCGAACAGCACAGCAAGATATAGCAACATTAGCTCAGATTCAGACTCGGATTTCAGCGGCTTAAGCGATTCAACAGATTACGCATGTATTGAAACGGATGGTTGGAGTATGAAAGTATTGAAGAAGAAATTGAAGCTATTGAGCGAATAGCTATTGACGCTATTTATAGCCATAGCATGGCCGAATAGCTGCGTTAGCATCACAGGTAAAATGTGAGGACCCAACGATCAGGACTTTCGCATCTTGTGACACTGGAGCAACTTAAATCCTTCGATTGGTGTTTTTTTTCACATTAAATGTGGGTGGAAGGAAACGTAAAATAGTTGCAAATGCATCTGCAGGTTATCCATACATCTCTGTGCCATGTCTGCTTTAGCACTGCCGGTAAATAGCATGTTAGCATCGATTAGTGTAGCATATTAGCATCGATTAGCTGGCAGTCACGCCGCAACCAAATATGTCTGATTAGCACATAAGTCAACATCAACAAAACTCACCTTTGTGATTTCGTTGACTTTATCGTTGCAAATGCATCTGCAGGTTATCCATACATCTCTGTGCCATGTCTGTCATCGCCGGTAAAATGTGCAGACACTCTGGCACATTCAATGGGAGTCTGGCGGCAGACACTTTTGCATCTTCGGGCCAGTGGTGCAACTTGAATCCCTCCCTGTTAGTGTTGTTACACCCTCCGACAACACACCGACGAGTCATGATGTCTCCAAAGTTCCAAAAAATAGTTAAAAAAACAGAAAATAACAGAGATGAGACCCAATGTTTGCAATGTGTTGAAAATGAAAATGGCTGCTGTATTACCTCGGAGACGTCACGTTCTGACGTCATCGCAAAAAGAGCGATAAACAGAAAGGCGTTTAATTCGCCAAAATTCACCCATTTAGAGTTCGGAAATCGGTTAAAAAAATATATGGTCTTTTTTCTGCATCATTAAGGTATATATTGACGCTTACATAGGTCTGGTGATAATGTTCCCCTTTAAATTTAGATTTAAAATAAAACGCAATCATCAACACTATTTGAATTTTCTGCATGTGCATGCATTTTGGCGAAGTGTACTCTGCCTTTCTATAAGGTTTCGTGGACATCGACATGATTTAATGTCCACGTTCAATACGAAACAAAAACTAATTAATGTAGAGCAAAGCTGCAACAGGCATTTGACAGTGTTCATCCAGTCAAGCATTGTTTTGGTAGAAAGGAGGCAACTATTGTGTATTCCTGCATATCTTTCCCCAGTCAATCATCTGTGTAGGCATACAGTATCAACAAACACTGTCTTCAACACAATGAACCGATTCCCATTTTGCGTAATGACTGTAAGGGATGATGAACAAATGTAGGGGAAAATGCTAAATATGATTGCACGTCTGTTAGTTTTACATTTTAACTGTTGATAACAGAGAAACTTTTCAAGTTGAACACAATCGTTTGTGACACATCTGAATTCATATTTTCAGGGTCAAACTATTGCCGTCACTAAAACTTTTCTGTAACGTTACATTCTATACATCAATGTAACGTAAACTGCTGATAATTGAAACAAAAATTGTGTCCCCACGAAGGATTTCTATCGTATTAGACCTGTATTCATCGGTTCTCTTATCATTTCTATATGTTATTAGTGTAAATAAAGATGTGACAAAAACGTTTTTTATGATGATTTTTATTAGCACAAGAGGTTGTAAACCACCAACATGAAGGTAACAGCTCACAGCAAGGAAGTCTTTTATCAACACCTGTTTTTTAAGTCTTAAACAAATCGACACTGTTTGCAATGCAAGATGCAATGAAGCTGTTATGTCATCATCTTGTGAAGACCACACAGATCCATCACTGTATTTCTATGCATTACTCTCTGCTGGAAATAATATTTATATATTAAAGTTAGGTTAAAATTCCAAAGATTGTCACACACACATACACACACACACACACACACACACACACACACACACACACACACACACACACTAGGTGTGGTGAAATGTGTCCTCTGCATTTGACTCAGCCCCTTGTTGCACCCCCTGGGAGGTGAGGGGAGCAGTGAGCAGCAGGGTGCACCGCACTCAGGAATCATTTGGTGATTGAACCCCCAATTCCAACCCTTGAAGTCCCATTTTTTGGAGTCTTTGGTATGACTCAGCCGGGGTTTGAACTCACAACCTCCCAGTCTCAGGGCGGACACTCTAACCACAAGGCCACTGAGCTGGTAATGTTACAATATGTCAATCAATCAATCAATCAATGTTTACTTATATAGCCCTAAATCACTAGTGTCTCAAAGGGCTGCACAAACCACTACGACATCCTCGGTAGGCCCACATAAGGGCAAGGAAAACTCACACCCAGTGGGACGTCGGTGACAATGATGACTATGAGAACCTTGGAGAGGAGGAAAGCAATGGATGTCGAGCGGGTCTAACATGATACTGTGAAAGTTCAATCCATAATGGATCCAACACAGTCGTGAGAGTCCAGTCCAAAGCGGATCCAACACAGCAGCGACAGTCCCGTTCACAGCGGAGCCAGCAGGAAACCATCCCAAGCAGAGGCGGATCAGCAGCGCAGAGATGTCCCCAGCCGATACACAGGCAAGCAGTACATGGCCACCGGATCGGACCGGACCCCCTCCACAAGGGAGAGTGGGACATAGAAGAAAAAGAAAAGAAACGGCAGATCAACTGGTCTAAAAAGGGAGTCTATTTAAAGGCTAGAGTATACAAATGAGTTTTAAGGTGAGACTTAAATGCTTCTACTGAGGTGGCATCTCGAACTGTTACCGGGAGGGCATTCCAGAGTACTGGAGCCCGAACGGAAAACGCTCTATAGCCCGCAGACTTTTTTTGGGCTTCGGGAATCACTAATAAGCCGGAGTCCTTTGAACGCAGATTTCTTGCCGGGACATATGGTACAATACAATCGGCAAGATAGGATGGAGCTAGACCGTGTAGAATTTTATACGTAAGTAGTAAAACCTTAAAGTCACATCTTAAGTGCACAGGAAGCCAGTGCAGGTGAGCCAGTACAGGCGTAATGTGATCAAACTTTCTTGTTCTTGTCAAAAGTCTAGCAGCCGCATTTTGTACCAACTGTAATCTTGTAATGCTAGACATGGGGAGACCCGAAAATAATACGTTACAGTAGTCGAGGCGAGACGTAACAAACGCATGGATAATGATCTCAGCGTCTTTAGTGGACAGAATGGAGCGAATTTTAGCGATATTACGGAGATGAAAGAAGGCCGTTTTAGTAACGCTTTTAATGTGTGCCTCAAAGGAGAGAGTTGGGTCGAAGATAATACTAATAATAATAATGATATTTGTATGCATAGCACAGATCTCTTACATGATATATAATATTTTAAACATCAATACCATTAATTAGTATGTCAGGTGGATCTACATTTTGTAAGAAAAGGAATTATTATTTGTGTTTATGTTGCACACAGACGTATTTGAGTGCCAGACCGGAGGCTTACTTGAGTGTTGACACAACCAATGTATTTGTCTATGTGTATGTGGAAGGGGAGCGTGGCCTGCGGACCTGCAGCAAAGCGGGGTGTGCCAAGACCGGCTTCGAGTTCAGCGACAAGTGCGTAGATGGCCCACCTGGGCCTGGTTATCTAATCACCTGTCGCTTTGTTAAAAGGCAGCAGTCAGAGAGGAGAGAGGGGTTGGAGTTGGAGCAAGAGCGAGCCGGAGTCAGACAAAAACAATTGCTGAAAAGCAAGAGCCTTTATTGGAAAATAAAACTTTGTGAACCTGAACCGGGTTGTCATGTCAGTGCTTGCTGGTCCGAGGAACCCCCTGGAGGACGACCTCAACAGTGTACTATATAACCATCCATCCATCCATTTTCTACTGCTTGTCCCTTTTGGGGTCGCGGGGGGTGCTGGAGCCTATCTCAGCTGCATTTGGGCGGAAGGCGGTGTACACCCTGGACAAGTCACCACCTCATAGCAGGGCCAACACAGATAAAAAGACAACATTCACACTCACATTCACACACTAGGGCCAATTTAGTGTTGCCAATCAACCTATCCCCAGGTGCATGTTTTTTGGAGGTGGGTGGAAGCCGGAGTACGCGGAGGGAACCCACGCAGTCACAGGGAGAACATGCAAACTCCACACAGAAAGATCCCGAGCCCGGGATTGAACTCAGGAGTACTCAGGACCTTCGTATTGTGAGGCACATGCACTAACCCCTGTTTCACCGTGCTACCCATGTACTATATACTTTTGTAAAAAAAAAAAAAAAAAAAAGACTTTGTGCAGAGCACGGATAATGCTCGATCGTCCAGTTTGTGGAGTCTATCCCAGCTGCACTCACAAAATGACACCTCATCGCAGTGCCACCACACTTTACTTTGGTTTTGGAGATTGCACTATGATTTAGTTTAATGTTTAATGTACTGTATGTCCTGGCTTCAGTGATGGGCAAGCTACTTGGATAATGTAGTAAGCTTAGCTACGAGTTATTCTCAATTAAATGTAGCTAAGCTACTGTAGAAGCTATTCCCGGAGAATTGTAGCAAGCTACACAAGAAGCAACACGGCAAAAGTAGCTTGCTACATTAAAGCTACATTTGATGGCATTTATATGTATGGGCCCACATGTATAATATCAATGTTAATGTAAAAGAGTGTACAAATGAACACAATACTCTTAACTATCTGTCATTTAGCTGGGGACACCCTACAAGGACCTCGATGGGTCCCCGCAACCCACTTTATGTGTCATGAGCCGTGATTTGAGTCATGTTTTTTTTAGTTATTTTCCGTTAGTTCTGGGTTCCTTTTGTTCTTGTTTGTGCACCGTTGAGTTTGTTTAGTAACCATGGGAACTTATGATTTTCACCTGCCTTTTATGTTCACTCGTCGTGGCTTCATTATTTGCTATACGCAGCTGTTACGTCCCATGTTCCTGTGTCCTGCTCCTGTGCTTAGGTATTGCCCTAGCTTCCCGTGCGATCGGCACGTTTTTTCTTTTGTTTGTTTTGTCTTTTGGTACGTGTCTGATTAAACAATCATGTCCTACCTCACGCTGCCGTCCCGAGCCGTCTTTTCTGCATTCCGGGAGAACAAACCCCGATGCGACCGCCGTGAATGTGACGGAATGTATTTATTTAGTTAGCCTTTTCTTTGGCCCACCACTATAATGTCATTCATTTTCTGTACTAAAAAAACATCATTCATCTATACCTTGACTAAAAAAAAAATTACTTGTGTGTCGTTGGGGAAAAGTTGGCAATAGTTACAGAATATACAGTAAATCTTCTTTAAAGGGGAACATTATCACCAGACCTATGTAAGCGTCAATATATACCTTGATGTTGCAGAAAAAAGACCATATGTTTTTTTAACCGATTTCGGAACTCTAAAAGGGTGAATTTGGCGATTGAAACGCCTTTCAATTGTTCGCTGTCGGAGCGATGACCTTTTACCGGTGACGTCACAACAGGAAGCAATCGTCCATTTTCTCTAACACATTACACACACCAAGTCAAATCAGCTCTGTTATTTTCAGCTTTTTCGACTGTTTTCCGTACCTTGGAGACATTATGCCTCGTCGGTGTGTGGTCGAACGGTGTAGCAACACTAACAGGGACGAATTCAAGTTGACTTACATGAAGTGTGCTAATCGGACATATCAATGGTCATGGCATGCTAATCGATGCTAACATGCTATTTAGGCTAGCTGTATGTACATATTGCATCATTATGCCTCATTTGTAGCTATATTTGCATCCAGCCTTTCCCTCCACCCACATTTAATGCCAAACAAACACATACCAATCGACAAATTCAAGTTGCACCAGTGGTCGAAAGATGCAAAAGTCCCTCGTTTGTTCTGTTCTGTCGTAGCATCGCTACCGATGATAGCGATGCTACGACAGAGATGTGTGGATATCCTGCGACACTCAAAGCAGATGCATTTCCAATGATAAAGTCAACAAAATCCCAAAGGTGAGTTTTGTTGATGTTATTGACTTATGTGCTAATCAGACATATTTGCGCACGGCATGACTGCAAGCTAATCGATGCTAACATGCTATTGAGGCTAGCTGTATGTACATATTGCATCATTATGCCTCATTTGTAGCTATATTTGCATCCAACCTTTCGATCCACCCACATTTAATGCCAAACAAACACTTACCAATTGACGGATTTAAGTTGCTCCAGTGGTCAAAAGATGCAATCGTTGGTTAGAAGGCGATCGCCGAATTTGTCCTCGTTGCTTTTGTCTGTCGTGATATGGCTCAATAGCTTCAGTTTCTTCTTCAATTTCATTTTCGCTATCTGCTTCCACACTCCAACCATCCGTTTCAATACATGCTCAATCTGTTGAATCGCTTAAGCCGCTGAAATCTGAGTCTGAATCCGAGCTAATGTCGCTATATCTTTCTGTTCTATCTGCAATGTTTGTTTGTATTGGCGTCACGCAGTGACGTCACAGGAAAATGGACGGGTGGATTTACAGATAGTGAAAATCAGGCACATTAAAGCCTTTTTTCGGGATATTCCATGATGGGTAAAATTTTGAAAAAAACTTCGACAAACAAAATAAGCCACTGGGAACTGATTTTTATTGGTTTTAACCCTTCTGAAATTGTGATAATGTTCCCCTTTAATGTGCGTTCCTGAGTTTGTGTTGGACATCTTACATTAAGAAAGCAGTTAGTTTGCAAAGTAAAGAACTAAATCTAAGGTTTTGGACATTTTCTTAAAATGCATACATTTGTTTAAATATGAATAGGAATATGCATTATTGTGTGTTTTTCCCTCGTCGTCATTTGACATGAGTGCATGTCTGTTAAGATATTTCTAGTTTTGATGACCTGCCTTATCTTGCCTTTGATTGGCCACTCTGTAATGTTGCGCCCTAAACTTAGCCAATTGTGACTCATCATACAAATACCAACCAATCATCATGGATTTTTTTCCATATGAATGAATGTTCTCATCTGTCCAGGTCATTGTATTTTATTCATATTTTTTGGCCTGGGTTCAGTCCATTTTTGTTGTTGTAGCTTGCAGTTTTTATGTAAGATACCTATAACAATATGACTCTATAAGTGACGGCACAGTGGAATAGGGGTTAGTGCATGTGGCTCACAATACGAAGGTCCTGGGTTTGTGTGAAGTTTGCATGTTCTCCCCATGCATGGGTTCCCTACGGGTACTCCGGCTTCTTCCCACCTCCAAAGACATGCAACTGGGGATAGGTTGATTGGCAACACTAAAATGGCCCTAGTGTGTGAATGTGTGTGTCAATGTTGTCTAATTGGCCCTGCGATGAGGTGGCGACTTGTACCCCGCATATCGCCCAGATGCAGCTGAGATAGGCTCCAGCACCCCAAGCGACCCCGAAAGGGACAAGCGGTAGAAAACGGTTGGGATGGATGGGTCTATAAGTAGCTAAGCTACAAGAAAAGCTACTCATGAAAAAATGTACATGTAGCTTGTTACTGGCCATCACTTCCTGGCTGGGAGTAGAAACATGAACGACTGATACTCTCCCGTCCAAAGGCAAAACCCAGTAACTCAATTTTGGTCAAAACTGAGCTGATAATAATTTTGGAGTTCCTAGGTGATATGCTTTACATTAGTGTATGCGATATTGTCATTTGTTCCGTAGGTAAGCTGTTACGTGCATGGCAGGACCTAGCAACTACCACATAACCGCGTAGATACAACAGAAAAACCTAGTATCTCAAGGGACCAATCGAAGCTTCTTTGTCAGTCGCCTTATTGTCTTTAATGAGACATTTGCACGAATGGGGGCCGGCGGTCAACCTGATGATGTGATATTATGGCACGAGGCGATATTTGGAAGATTGGCCCAGGACGTTGCAAGCACCTTCATTAAATGTATTGTTCTTGATTCTTCCCCTTGCATACTCTTTTGGGCAGATAACTGTGGAGGTCAAAATAAAAACTGGACGCTGTACACGGCTCTTGCCCAATGTGCAAACGCAGAATGGGGCCCACCCGAGATTGTGATAAAATATCTGGAGAAAGGGCACACGTTCATGAGAGCAGATTCAATCCATGGCTCAATCGGCAAGAAAATGAAAGCTCAAGAAAACATCTATACGTTTGATGACTTTTTAAATCTTTTTAAGACAGCATCAAGACGGATTAGTTTTCTTTTGTTTTCTCAAAATCAGCTAGAAGTGAGTTACTAGGTTTTGCCTTTGGACGGGAGTACTGACGCCATTGCACTACCAGGAATTGCAAACACTTCAGCTAAAATGTCAAGTGTTAGTCTACAACATAATTTACCTTTTAATTTAAACCCTTTTGGCACTGGGGAACAAGGGTTGGCACTTTTGTGACTTTTGCGCTACCTTTAATACTTTTTTGTGGACTTTTTGAATCTGCACTGCAACCACATTATTTACCCATTGTGGAATAAAAAAAATGCCTATCCTATCCTAATGTTAGCGATCATTGAATGTTAGGCATTTCCTAATATGACTGCAATTGGTTTTAATTGCTTTTCTGGGTCTTCTTTTGTGTAAGTGCACATGTTCCCTGCGCGTACGAGTATACGAGACAGCTGTGTGTGACTGCTTGAAAGCCAAAGTTTTTATTTATTTAATATTGAATCATCAAAGTTAAACAAAGCATTGAAACACATGTAGTGACATGGAAACACTAGCACACAGTTGGGTCAACTAGTTTCAAAGTCCATGTCGTGTGAAAGCAATTTAACCCTTGAAAGCTGCCTAACAGTTCATATATCAATAAAGTGCCTTGCACATGACAGTAAACCAATGTCTTACTTTTATAATGTGACCGTCATTATGGTTAATTTGTTTTGCAATATTGACTTCTCGCCTATGATTGTTTTACATGCAACTGAACCGGGCAGCTTGTATTTGTGGTCTGCAGAATTAATTTGCAATTTAACATGTGTGTAATGTGCAGCATTAAATATCCAAACTGCTTGCCATCTCATGGTCTTCCCTCTTGGAACGCTCACACCCAAAGACAAAGTCCTCCTGTCAAACAGAGACAAATACTTGCCACCAGTGTCAGAGAGGCCATCCAAAATCCACTTGAAGAGAGAGATATGCTCTCCTCGTGGCTTTCTTTGGTCCGCACTGTGCCGTGTCGCACTCTCTCCAGCCTCACCCTTCTTCTGACTAATGCATCAGGGTCATTATGACATGGCTGTGCCCACATTCTGTTGCTCGGGTGAAAATTAATATTCCAACTTTGTTGTTCTCACTCAACTGTTGATTGTTCAGGGAAAGAGCAACACTCCGTGCTGAGGGACATTCAAGAAGTGTGTGTGTCTTTATTGATATATTTTGTACAAAATGGGTTATGTTTAAAAATTTGTGTGATAACGGAGAGGAGCTCAGGTTAAAGGTATACATGCAAAAGTGATGGAATGTAAATAGGCTGATTAGATAAACACACACACACACGCACACGCACACACAGACTGACAAACAGACATCTAGCAAACAACGCAGTGACCTATGCTCTCTCCACTCAGTCACTGGGAGAAGTGCAAGCCTCAAACTCCATCCATCCATCCATCCATCCATCCATTTCCTACCGCTTGTCCCTCTCGAGGTTGCGGAGGTTCCTGTAGCCTATCTCGGCTCGGGTGCAAGGTGGGGTACACCCTGGAAAAGTCGCAATTTAGTATTTTCTGCCCACACTACGCACATACTGCTGCATTTAATAATAAACAATTTGTATTTGTCCAACTACAGATGGATGTTTTTAATACTATTGCTTGGAATTAAATGACGTCACATCCGGCTCATTAAATATGTGGTGGTCAAAGCGTGCTACAGGTTCCATTCAACTCAGGCCTGGACAATTATTTTGACTCCAGAGGCCACATTGAGAGAAAAAATTATGTCTGGGGGGCCGAGGTTTATAATAGATAGATAGATAGATATATAGATATATAGATAGATAGATAGATAGATAGATAGATAGATAGATAGATAGATAGATAGATAGATAGTACTTTATTGATTCCTTCAGGAAAATATATAAATATGTATGCAAAAATATAAAAATACATATATATGGGCTTGGAATCGTTCTGTGTGGAGTTTGCATGTTCTCCCCGTGACTGCGTGGGTTCCCTACGGATACTCCGGCTTCCTCCCACCTCCAAAGACATGCACTTGGCAACACTAAATTGGCCATAGTGAGTGAGTGTGAATGCTGCTATCTGTGTTGGCCCAGCGATGAGGTGGCGACTTGTCCAGGGCGTACCCCGTCTTCCGCCTGAATGCAGCCCAGCTTAAATTGAGCTTTTCTTGAATAACAATGCCCTATACTTGTGTTGTTTTTGGCTGTATAAATCATTCAAAATGCAAAAACAACTCTTCAGAGTTCTTCAAGGGGAAATCAAGAAGAGCGGAAAAGTGACACATTTTAGGAAATTACTACGAGAAAAGTGCTCCAAGGGAACAGAGTCAAAGAACTCACACGTTTGCAGCGATCACTTTCTTAAACGTTTGTTTGATATGTTTTTAATGTTCTTTACTTGTTTAGTATTTCTCATTGAAGTATTATCTTGATACAGTTTGTATTTTATTTTCAACAAACAGAAACCAGAAATTCAGGGTCAATCACTATTTTCATGCATTAAATCAATTTGATTTCTAAAATAGTTAGTTTTTTTGTATTTTCACACCTATGTTTGAAGTCCGAGTGTCCATTCACTATCGCTAATGAGACTAATGGTCAGTTTTCGGGTGCTAGTAATCACTGTTTGTTGCCATGGACGAGTCCTCGCAAAATGCAAAGATGAATCAAAATGACCCGAGCAAAAACGAGGCATTATTAGTCCGGGAGAGTCTTGATACCAATTTGCTTGACCCATCACCTCAAAGAAGTTGTAGGGCTACATGCTTTTCCATGTTTTCATCTGCTTCGCCGTGTAGAATCATATATGGAGCACCAGATTGTTCAACATGTCTGGGAACTCCACCAACGGCTAATCCTTGATATAACTTTAAAAATTATTCCATTGCTTAGTTAGATTTTTTTGCAGGAGGATGTAGGTCCCTTGCGTACTAAATACGTGCACGCTGCTTGCTGTACAGCAGCCATCTTGGCTTGGTTGACCACCGCATTTTTTCACTTCTGGAAAGAAGTCACGTGATGGAATACAAGTACTACCATACCAATTTTATTTATAGACCCCTTAAAACAGCCACAGTTGAGAAACAAAGGGATATACACCGAAAACAAGTACAAATATAGGGATGTATAAAAGCAAAACAATACTAAATCCTTTAAAAACATATAATGTAAACCTAGTAAAATGATTAGGAATAAAAGCATCAGATTAAAATGTTTCTTCAAAACAATGAGTCAAATACAGTTCAATGTGATAATCACAAGAAGGTGGATGTTCTGAAATCCTGTTTGCATTCCCGTGCTGCATTGATTATAATCAACGGAGTACTGCATGGATTTAACACAACTTCTTATAGCTTCTTGTAGCTGACGTTAAGTTGTTTCGTTTTTAGACAGCAAACTGCTGCACTCCATTTTGACATGTTCGCCACTGTTGTGATTTTTGGCCTATAAGCCACTACATTATTTCTACGCTTTATACAATTATGCAGCTAATTCATGTCAACTGTTTTTCTGGGTTCACCAGCTTCAATTGCTGCCAATAAATTCAGCCTTGTCACAGCAGATCAATGACATTGCCGAACGTGTTGCAGTGGGCCAACTAAATTTTTCACATTAAATCAAACGCATTCACACAACCATTAAGATAGCCATTTAGTGTTTTACGGACTCACCCTCGTTATGGAGACAAAACGACAAAATGCACAAGACGCAGCCCCAGAGCCGAAGAATGTCTACCTGACCATTGAAAAAGGAAGAAGCCGCTGCATGGAACGGAAATCCACCACCAGTAATAGGCCCTGAAACGCCGGACCGCCGCGAGCAGAAAAGTAAAACTTCAGTGGTTTCAGCGTGCAGGAAGAGGACAAAGACAGCACTCTTCAGTAGGCTTACTGTATGACGTGTTACAGGCACCATCTTTATTTAAATTTGTGAATGAACACAAGTGTCTGTGTAAATATTTCATGTTTCAATGTGTACACTTGTGGCTTATAGACTCATGCGGCCAATATATGACAAAATACAATTTGGCCAAATATTGGGTGGGTGCACTACCATGGACGACAGTAATAGAGATGTAATTTGGATTTTTATTCTCGGAGCGGTGTTCATTCCACACACTATTATTCAGCAATATAACCTTTGAGTGGTGCACGAGACATAACTTGTTTGATTTTTTGTTTTGTTTTACTTGTTCGGGATTTATATTGTCGTGTTGAGGCCAACTTGCTCTTATCTCACATCTCACTGCTGATTGGTCAGTTGCTGTGTGCTGTCAGTGTCACCAAGAAGGCAATGCCAGAAAGCCAATCAGTGAGCATGTGGGTGGTCTAAAAGGACAGGCTTCAGAATAAGCAACGGCTTTCCACCTGGCACAAATGTTTGACTTGTCTCACTTCAATAGCGTGACATTACTTTTGGATGGTAAAAAGTGTAGGAGACAAAAACTGCTTTTGGAAAAAGTGCAGGTGTGCGGCTCGTATTCAGGCGCTATGGCTTAGAAATGACCGTAATCAAAAGTCAATATCACACCATGATCATAATGCCTGCACTTACATTAAACTTACAAATATACAAAACCAACGGGAGCAATTTTCTTCAACCATACAAGCTGCATCACATGGCAATTGTACTTAATAGTTCTTCATAATAACTGTACGTGTTTGTGGAATAGACTTAGTTCACCACTTTTTTTTCAACATCTTTACTACTTTTCAGGCATTTTCACATGAAGCATGTTTCCATCCAGGAGTAATGGATAAATACCTATTAGTGTCATGCCTGGTAAAATTCATGTGGAAACGATGACAGACTGCAATAATGAGGCCACTATGTTTCCTTTTCTATTTAATGTAGTTGCTATAGTTTCAGAATTACTCTTCTATTACATATAATAAAAAATAAATGAGACATAGCGGACATATTATATTACAAACTTATTTTTTGGCTCTTTCTCATCATCCACTGAACTTGGTGGTTTGATTCCTTCTTTCTTCTCCGTGCACATCTCTGCTCGCTAGGCATCATCAATAACTTCAGCGAGCACAAAAGCAGCTAATTTAGCTCTGCCACTTTCTTCTGTCATGACTAATGAGCTCTCCCTTCGTTTGTGTATTAGTCTCGCTCTGCTGTGGACATACCCCAGGGAACGGGCCACTGCTGTGCAGGTAAGCCCAAACAGATGACAGTGCAACAGCGTGGAAATGGGAACAATAGGATCCTAGTTGAGATTTCTGTTTAATCCAAGAAAAAATCAAAAACACTGTATTGCTATACAAACACAATACCCCGAGAGGGAGAAGCGGTAGAAAATGGGTGGATGGATGGATGGATAGATAGATGTGTGTGTGTGTTTATATATATATATTGCTAGAATCTGTGTGAATTGGCATCATTGCAAATTTCTGGGGGGATTGATTGAAATTTTTATTAGTAGATTGTACAGTACATATTCTGTACAATTGACCACTAAATGGTAACACCGGAATACGTTTTTCAACTTGTTTAAGTCGGGGTTCACGTTAATCAATTCATGGTAAGGGACCGATATGTTGCATGATTCACAGATAAAAGTCTCAATGTTAGCAACATGGAAAACATTTGATCCAGAATAAATTTTCCATAGATAGTGCCTCCATTTTCTGGCTATCTTATTGTTTTTAGGTGGAAAAAAGGCAAATAAAAACACAATAAACCTGCAAAAACAACGTGTTCGACTGGCAAACAGTAAATAAATTGTTATTTACAAGCAGTATGTCAGTCAGCCTCACTCCCTTGCAGCATTATTACTAAATGTGCCATGTGCCTTCCGTTTATTGCATTTCTGCCATTATGGAGCGCACAATGGGGAAGTCATGCTAACGACACTAAATTCCACTCGAATGCGATGTCATCCTGGTCTTGTTACTGCGTAAGAATAAGCATTATGGAGAAGGAACATTATCAGAAGTAACACTGAAATTCCTCCCATGAGCATCATGCCTGACTATTTTATTAGTGTTGGATTAAACTAATTAGAGGCAGATGACAGGTACATTAACCTATATATATTTTAATTGGGAAAGGCTAAAATTTGGTGTCCCCACATGGTTACAGCTGCAAAAGCATGTAATGAGACAAGGTGAAAATGTAGCCATGCAGGCTCACATACTTACAGTACAGCAGTCTTATGGCTGTGTTGTACACAAGTCAAATGAAAAGTAGGAGACCTCTGAACTGAGATAAAGTGCAATGAAAGCCTGCTGATTGTATGATGGCCCTGCAACACGACAGGCTTAGATAAAAACTCACTTTATGGCTGTGGGATCAGTTAGCACGGAACACTGGGTTCATTTTTACACACAAAAACAACTTCAGCTTGGACAGCCTAATATCATAATCAATATAAAGTGCATTTGCAAATATTACATATTGTTAAGAAGTGGGCTGCACTGTACAAAATTACCACAGCAGTTATTCAGTCAAATAGTTTAATCATTATCCTTTGAGATTCAACAACAAATCACTTGTCTCTTTCGGGGGTTCTGTAGACTACATTGCTCACTGTAGTACAGTAAATGGCGGTATGTTGTTAAACCGAGACAGTAAATTACTATAAGATTACAATAGTGAAATTACAGCATATAGTTGTAATTTTGTTTTATTAAACCATACCCCTTAAACTGTGAAGTTCCAGCATTTAGTGGTAACTTTATTGTAATTTGTCATAAAATCACATGTCTGTAAATGTTACTTTCACAGTAACTGTAAATCTTACTGTGGAAGTAATGCAATTATAAGACAGTAATTTGCTAAGAATTTACAAATACAATGTTTACAGTGCACCTCACAATCAGGAGATCCAGTTGCAAATCTCCAATGGAACATGTATGTGTGGACTTTACATGTTCTCCCTGTGCTTGTGTGGGTTTCCTCCAGGTACTCCCAAAACATGCATGTTAGAGTTCTTGTGTAGTGCTTGTATGTTTTTATATGTCCTTAATGCTGAACCGCCATCCATCTATCCAATTTCTACCGCTTGTCCCTTTCGGGGTCACGGGGGGTGCTGGAGTCTATCCCAGCTGCAGTCGGGCGGTAGGCGGTGTACACCCTGGACAAGTCGCCACCTCATCACAGGGCCAACACGGATAGACAGACAACATTCACACACGGAGGCCAATTTAGTGTTGCCAATCAACCTATCCCCAGGTGCATGTCTTTGGAGGTGGGAGGAAGCCTGTGTAGACAGAGGGAACCCACACAGTCACAGGGGAGAACATGCAAACTCCACACAGAGCCTAGTATCAAACCCAGGACCTTTGTATTGTGAGGCACAAATACTGAAATGTCCATTTCTCAGATGATGCAATTGTTGATGACTGAAGTGCAGATATCAACCAAACAAACCCCCCTCCACATCCCACCCTCTGGATTGTAAATAATGTATAAATAATGTAAATAATTCAATGTATACACTCTGATTAACTTGTCTGATGACTGTTTTATGCTGATAGTATATATTTGTACCACGAATTGATTACGTGGACCCCGACTTAAACAAGTTAAAAAGAAGTATTCAGATGTTACCATTTATTGGTCAATTGTACGGAACACTGAGCAAACTACTAATAAACGTTTCAATCAATCAATCAAAACTCACCCCTGTGCTGAACAGTCCACCCAAAATCATCTGGGATTTAATCACAATCATGTGTGGGTCTAATGGAAACAAATACAATCTATTATAATATGTCATGGGCTTCACGGTGGAAGAGGGGTTAGTGTGTCTGCCTCACAATAAGAAGGTCCTGCAGTCCTGGTTTCAATCCCAGGCTCGGGATGTTTGCATGTTCTCCCCGTAAATGCTTGGGTTCCCTCCGGGTACTCCGGCTTCCTCCCACCTCCAAAGACATGCACCTGGGGATAGGTTGATTGGCAACACTAAATTGGCCCTAGTGTGTGAATGTGAGTGTGAATGTTGTCTGTCTATCTGTGTTGGCCCTATGATGAGGTGGCGACTTGTCCAGGGTGTACCCTGCCTTCCGCCCGATTGTAGCTGAGATAGGCGCCAGCGCCCCCTGCTACCCTAAAAGGGAATAAACGGTAGAAAATGGATGGATAATATGTATTTTTTTCCCCCTTCTTAAGGATGAATGTGTGTAATTGATTTGATTTTAAAAAGTGTTAGTACCTAATGTGTCCAAAGGGTGGCAGTGTTGAGTTTTATAATGGTGCGCAAGGAATCATCCTCTTAAATTAACCTTTTTTTTCTTTTCTAGTCACTTTCTCACTTATAAACTGTAATAAATGCAGTAATCACCCAGACATCCGTGCCACATTTATGTTTTAAGACGTTATTAGTGGCAACAGTGTAAAGCAAAAGTTTATTAGCATGGACTGCATGTATTTAGGAAACAATTTCAATAACGTGAAACAAATTTGTTTATCTTCTTTTCCATATTGTACTGCAATGCGAGACTTTTTTTTTCTCAGCTGAGTGTCAGCTGACGGCCTTTGACAGTTGACATGGGAAAAGGGGGGGGGGGCTAGGTTTGTGCAGCCGACTAATATGCTAATTAGCTGACGGAGTGTGCGACCCCATTGGCTCCTCGTCCGAGACAATTTCCCACTTGCAGCGTGACGTCACTTGCGCTCTAAAGCTCTTAAACTGGTGTGTGACGCGTGTCGGGCGAAAAGCGCTCCTGCGTCCGCTTCTCTCGTCTGTCCGCTTATCCGCTCCCGGTGGCGATGTCTCCGTGAGAAAAAAAAAAAAAAAGTTGTGTTAAATGTTTGAAATACAACACGCACGCCGAGAAGGGGACTCCGCTCCTTGTGTGCGCGGCACCGGCCGGCGTGTGTGCGCGACAGACTCCGCCGAGCAGGGCCAAAGTAGTCCAGGACGCAGAGAAAGTCTTCTTTTAGAAGCAAAACAAAAACCCCAGCAAAAAGCAAAGTAATTCAAGCTGGCTCACGTTGTCGCCACCCAGCCCGGCGTGACAGCTGCTCCTCAGGCCGCGTGGAGGACTGTGAGCAGCAGCAAGAGGATGGCATCAGAGCTGGCAATGAGCAACTCCGACCTGCCCACCAGTCCCCTGGCCATGGAATATGTTAATGACTTCGATCTGATGAAGTTTGAAGTGAAAAAGGAGCCGCTGGAGCCCGATCGCAACATCAGCCAGTGCAGCCGCCTCATCGCCGGGGGATCCTTGTCTTCCACGCCGATGAGCACGCCCTGCAGCTCGGTGCCCCCGTCCCCGAGCTTCTCGGCGCCCAGCCCGGGCTCGGGGAGCGAGCAGAAGACGCACATAGAGGACTTCTACTGGATGTCCGGTTACCAACAGCAGCTCAATCCAGAGGCGCTGGGCTTCAGCCCGGAGGACGCGGTCGAGGCGCTGATTAACAGCAGCCACCAGCTCCAGTCGTTCGATGGCTACGCCAGGGGGCAACAGTTCGGGGGCGCAGCCGGCGCGGGAGGCGCCATGGCCGGGGAGGAGATGGGCTCCGCCGCGGCGGTGGTGTCGGCGGTCATCGCCGCCGCCGCCGCTCAGAACGGCGCTCAGCACCACCACCACCATCACCACCACCACAGCGGGGCGAGCGCGGGCGGCGGCCACCACCACCACCACCACCCGTCGCCGGGCGTCCAGTCCAACGGCGCGTCTGGCACCAACCACCCGCACATGCGCCTGGACGACCGCTTCTCCGACGAGCAGCTGGTCACCATGTCCGTGCGGGAGCTCAACCGGCAGCTGCGCGGGGTCAGCAAGGAAGAAGTGATCCGGCTCAAGCAGAAGCGGAGGACCCTCAAGAACCGGGGCTACGCGCAGTCGTGCCGCTACAAGCGCGTCCAGCAGCGGCACGTCCTGGAGGGCGAGAAGACGCAACTGGTGCAGCAGGTGGAGCACCTCAAGCAGGAGATCTCCAGGCTGGTCCGGGAGAGGGACGCGTACAAAGAAAAGTATGAGAAGCTCGTCGGCAACGGCTTCAGAGAAAGTGGCTCCAGCAGTGACAACAACCCTTCGTCCCCGGAGTTTTTCATGTGAGTCTCCACATATTCGTGCAAAAAAAAAAAAAAAAAAAGACAAACAAACAAAAAGAGTTGACAAGTTGCAGGCCTGTTTTAAAAAAAAACAACTTTTTTTCATTCTCCATCCGATAAGAACTCATTTGTCAACTTTTCGTTTCATTTTACACCGTTTCAAACAAACTGCAATTTAAATGTGGAGATCCTTTTTTTTTTTTTACATCTATTAGAACTCTCACTTAGTCTACTTTTTCATCATTTTTGTCACTATTTCTCCCCCATTGCAGTTCAGCAAAAGAAGTGCATGCATGCACTTAACTTGCCCCTTTTTTTTTAAAGTTTGAAATCAGTGTGCAAAATGCATTCATTGACATTTTATTTTGGAGGATTGCCAGCCATTTCATGCATTTGCTTGCTTAAAAGACTTTTTTATTTCCCTCAAGAGGTATTGAACTATCCTGCATGCTGGACATGTGTATGTTTTATATTGTTGTTTTTATTTCCTGTAGTGTCTTTTGGTTTCTTACTTTGTGGGATGACTCCAGCAAGCATGTCATTCATACTTCATTTATGCCTCCTCACTTTTTTGGGACAGCTATACAAAAAAGTGACAGGACTTTCCCACCTGTGTACAGTGCGACTGCGTTTCAGCTGTGTTGAAGTGCACCACCGACATCCCACCGCCTTTAGCCTGCAGTGAATATGATGGAAGTTGATCGGCGGGGATCCTGGTTGAAAAGGAAAAAAAAAGGAAATAACCCTTTGTTTTTATTTTTCTGTTGTTGTTGTTTTTTTTTTACTGTTATTTAAATATATTCCCACTGTACATTTGACAGCATTTGATTTTGAAAGCTTAATATAAGTACAAAGTTATATAAATGTAAATGGACAAACAAACCCCCCACAAAGTGCCCCAAATACAGTTGACAAGGACTGGTTCAGCTCCAGTGGATGCAGCGAGCAGGATTATATATTGCATGTGCAGCACTGCACAGCCAATATTGACATAAATTAAATAAAAATAAAAACATCTCAGACTGTTAAACAGTAATGCTTTTCCTTGTTGAAGCATTTGGACTGAAGTGCACTCAACATTTTCGCCTGTCATCATGAGGCAGGGAGTTCAGAACAACTATTTTCCACACGTATCAAAGTTATTTGGCCCGTGTCAGGTATTTCGTAACATGCAATACTTTTATCATCACTTCAGGAAAACAAACAAAAAGAAAAAAACTGATGTGTTTACTTCAAAGAAAATTTGCTGAGCAATAACAATTCTTATAAGTAATAATGTCTGGACATTGTTAGAAGGTCAGGGATTGATACCCTGCATGTATGAATGAAAAAAAAAAAAGAAGAGGGAGCTCCTTTTGCTTCTTGAGAATATGTGAATTAATCTTCGTACATACATCCAAATATATATATTTTGCTGTGCAAAATGATTTCACTCACTAACCATATGTGATGTTTATATGTGCTCGTTTTGTCATTTCATACAATTAAATGATATGCAATAAATGTATAATTGCCTTCAATAAGTTTCTCACTTTTCTTTTTTTTATTCTCAGGATTGCGATCCAAACATTACAAAAACAAAGCAAGAAAAAAAATATATATTTTTTTTTTTCTCATGCATTGTTTTCCCCCAGACCACCCAATACTATGGTTTCAGAAATTGGTATTCACCCCAAATTACAATAAAACTAAATTGGCACACTATGTTGAGACACAATATTAGAAGACAACATGTAAACATGTTCAATACACACACAGCACAACCACACACCACACAGAATAGACAGCTTCTATTGTTGTCATACACAACCATAGCATCACTATAATATGCCATTTTTGGTCTGCAAATGAAACTAAATAATGAACAACAATCAGGGGAATGATAATATATTGCTTTATTATATTGATGTATTATTATTATTTTGATATGCTTGTCTGTAGAGAGTGTGTGACTAAATATTTGTTTTAATGTGATTGTTTATGCACATGTATGTCCATAGTCGTGCACATGGGTGCCTTCCCCTACATGATGTGATAGGTGCATGTTGCCCCCCTCGCCCCTCACATCCTCACATGTCACATTGCATGTCGCTGGATCTGTTGTCAGGTTCTTTTGGACAGTGTATGCTCACACTTTGTTATTTGTGGAGCGTTCTACTGCATCCTGTTTGTCAGAGGGCCTGCATGGCAGAGCTGGGAGGGCACACTCATGTCAGGCATGTGAGGAGGGGGCGCTGCAGAGGGTGCCAGTGCAGCAGAAGAAACCCGATCGTGTAATTTGGTCGGTTTTTGGATGTTGCCTTTGGATTTCTTTAAATATTTCTTCTAAACTCTCGCTAGAAAAGGGCTACTTTAAACACTAAACCAGGGTCTCTAGGGTAGTGGTTTCTCAACCTTTTCACCCCTGAGAACATTTTTTTTTTTTTAATTCAAGGACTCCCTAATCAGAGCAAAGCATTTTTGGTTGAAAAAAAAGAGATAAAGAAGTAAAATACAGCACCGTGTCATCAGTTTCTGATTTATTAAATTGTATAAGAGTGCAAAATATTGCTCATTTGTAGTGGTCTTTCTTGAACTTTTTGGAAAAAAAGATATAAAAATAACTGAAAACTTGTTGAAAAATAATCAATTGATTCAATTATAAATAAATATGTTTACACATAGAAGTAATCATCAACTTAAAGTGCCCTCTTTGGGGATTGTAATAGAGATCCATCTGGATTCATCAACTTAATTCTAAGGATTTCTTCACAAAATAAAGAAATCTTTAACCTCAATATTTATGGAACATGTCCACAAAAATTCTAGCTGTCAACACTGAATATTGCATTGTTGCATTTATTTTCACAGTTTATGAATTTACATTCATATTTTGTTGAAGTATTATTCAATAAATATATCTATAAAGGATTTTTGGATTGTTGCTATTTTTTTGAGAATATTTTAAAAAAAAATCTCACATACCCATTGGCATACCTTCAAATACCCCCAGGGGTACGCATACCCCCCATTTGAGAACCACTGCTTTAGGGTATGTTTTACCTTTGGCCCAGTACAAACACATTGATTAAAAATAGTGTCAGCATACATCGAAAGCTTCTGAGGACAAACTGAAACAGACCTTTCGATGCAACTTTGACAGTTTATGAACAACCCTGAACAAAATTCACTTTTTACAGTGCATCTGTCCAAAGCTGCATGCTATTTGTGAACCACTAAGTTGAATTCCATAACTAAAATGCATGGTCACTCCCACAAGTAGGACTGCGCTATCCATCGGGTCATTTAGGTACCTCATGGCCGTCTTATTGCGGTGATTTCCTCGGAGGTGCTTGCTGTTTTGCACAGACTACTGAGGGGAGAAACTGAGACAATAGTTGGGCTTGTGCTGAATTAAATGATTTTGCTGATGATTAATAGTAGCGTGGTTCACTAGCTCCTGCGATGTAGGGATGATAAATCGAGAGCGCAGCTCCGTACAGCTGTGCCACTGTCGCGTCTTTGCATGCGTGCGCACACCACCCATTTCACAGCAAAGCCTTCTTCCAAAATTTATCTAATTGCATCTATCTGTTCTGAGCTTTGGTGCAGTTATTTTCACATTTCACTAAAAAAGTATGTATCGAATAACTTCAGGATGGATGCTCTCCTATACGCCCATTCAGAGGCTATGTTTGTGATTTCAAAGAAAGGACTTTAATGGCTTTTATAGCCATGTGGTGGAGGTTTTTACTGGTATGTAAAACATGTAAATCTGGTTTTTGGTCAACATATTTTCTTTCAAATCGCAAGCATATATTGATTGTTTCGTTGTTTGGCAAACATCAGTTCGAGGAAAAAAATAACAAACTCCCATGCTTTGTAGAAGTACACACAAACAACACTGTAAGTGGATTCGATTGTTCTGCTTCATGCGATTGTGGCATGTATGTGCCAAAAGATGGATCTTGTGCAGGGGTCAGGAACCTTTTTGGCTCAGAGAACCATGAAAGACAAATATTTTAAAATGTGTTTCCGTGAGAGCCATATAATATTTTTTAACACCTAATACAACTAAATCCGTGCATTTTTAAGTAAGACCAACATTTTTAGAGTATAATAAGTCTCTTATTCTTTTTAATAACATTGTTATTCTGAAGCTAACCAATAATGAATAAATACTTCTTACCATTAATGCGACTTCTTGAACAGGTGCGGTACAAAACGGATGGATGGATTAAAATGCATGAAAATGTTTTATATTTTGAACGTTATTTTTGACACTGTGATTGCCAGCGGAATTATTCATTACTTATCGTGTTAAGCAATGTCAGCCAAGATTTATCTGAGAGCCTGATGCATTCATCAAAAGAGCCACAGCTGGCTCTAGAGCCATAGGTTCCTTACCCCTGATCTAGTGTAAAAAAAAAAAAAAATCCCTTTGCTACAGAGTTGTTAACAAAGAGTGACATTTGTCAGTCTCCCAGAGATGTGCTCCTCTAACAAGTTAACGTGTTTACTTTGGCACCTTGCCATGCAGCTTGTGACCAACATGTCAGTTTGAAGTAGCCTAATTCAACAGGCGGAACATGGGCCAAGTCCGTCTCGTTGAGTCGTGAGGTTTTGCATGAAGAAAGCGCCTGTAAAATGTCAATTATTGAACTTCATGTGAAATTTTACTCTAAAAGTGTTCCTAGCCCCTTTCCTGCTCTGTCATCGATATGAATATAACAGCAAATGTCTTTCGCATGGAATAATTTTAGTGCAAAAAATGAATAAAATTAAATTTAAGTGTGATCGAAAACATTTTTTAAATCGGTGTTCATAAATAAAATGTGAAACATTTTGTACATACAATTCTGCTTGATTCCCAATTTAGCCTGCTTTTGAAACAGTTTTTTTTTTATTATTTGTGCACTTGTCAAACAATCAGCAAAAGAGGCAACACTCCTTTTACATAAAGCTGGTCTCTGACTGATAAATACCTCATTCATGTTTGCAATCACGTTTTGCGCAAGGCTTGCTGCTTACTAACTCTCAGCCATTAGTCTTGTGCTGTTAAAATACACAATCTTTGTTAGTGAGAAGGAAATGTGGCCCGCTGCACAGTTTACAGTTAAATACCAGATCTAAGTATTTGTTTACATTTTTTTCAACACATTGATTCGTATGCGAGCGTCTGCACTCCACACACACAACTTGTACACGAGCGTAAACGGTGCGTGTTTGTCAACTAATGTGTGTGCGCATATCTGCTTGTCATCATCTGGAGAGGAAGACGAGTTGGGGTCAGAAGTGACGGCATGCAGGGTTGCTCTCAAAGTCATTAGAGTAATCCCTGCCCTGGGGATTCCACGCTCATTTCCTCTGCCCAGAACTCACCAAATGAGATGGACGAGCACACATCCGACATGCCGCAGAACCGAAGTCAATTCTAGATGATTCACTTGTCGTCTCCCACCCATTTCCCGTCTTAAACAGCTATGCTTTTTATTGGCCTTCAATGCAACACAAGTAAAAACACCAGTATGTTTGTGTAACAGAATATATGTGGGAGTTGTAATATAACTTAGCTGTAGTTAGTCTGCTGGTTTATACTAGACATTTTTTTTTTAATGTGGCTTGTGATTGGAAGGAAGCGTATGGTTGGTTAGTTAATGTCCCTAACTAAACATTTCATTTCTTTTAATTTGCATTCCATTGTCCTTAAATGGCTCAAAGCTGAGGGTAGCTATGGGTAAATGACGCCTCAGTGAGTGTATGGCACACTCACTGGCTGTATTGACACCGCACTGATACTGTGTTTCATAATGGCCAAAAGCCATCCATTTACAGTTAGCAAATTTTGTTTTAGTTGTTTTTTTTAAACAAATAGCTGTACAGAAAGGAATGTGAAACATACAACTCTAGGCAATGAGTCAAATAAACTTAATCCCAGATTTTGGAATTTTCCTTCGTCCCATTAAGATCAACGATGGCGACACAATCGGATGTCAAAGACGGCAAACCCCTCCACCGACTTAATTTAGTACGAGTTGTGAGCCGAAAGAGGTGTTTCCTGATAAATACAGTTTGGCGCTTCCTTGTCAAATGACACAGCAGTTGTATCGGTCGCAGGATTTTTTTTCTTTCTTATAGGGGATACACACATCGAGGGACAAACTATTACTTTGTATGTTGCATAAGTATTGTTAAAGTTAAATTACCAATGATTTTCACACACATACTAGATATGGCGAAATAATTTTCTGCATTCGACCCATCACCCTTGATCACCCCCTTGGAGGTGAGGGGAGCAGTGGGCAGCAGCGGTGCCGCACCCGGGAACCATTTATGGTGATTTAACCCCCAATTCCAACCCTTAGTGCTGAGTGCCAAGAAGGGAGGTAATGGGTCCCATTTTTATAGTCTTTGGTATGACTCGGGCGGGATTTGAACTCACAACCTACCGATCTCAGGGCGGACATTCTAACCACTAGGCCACTGAGTAGGTCACCAGGCCACCGAGTAGGTTTCCCCCATTACACAATGGAGTGTGGGCACTGTTGTGGATGACCACAATGTACCCTACCAGACAAAAAAAAAACAGTAATTTTTCAGCACAATCGTATATCCATTCTCTTATAAATGCAATTTAGTAATTTTGTATTACAGATAAAAATTGGATTTGTGCTCTGCATAAAAATAAACAAATACATTGATAAAATACTAGCGTTGCCAGAGGATAGTTTAAAAAAAAATCTGATTAATCGCACTTTTGAATTTGGATTCATGATGATAAATCACAGGTTGTTAATCTAAAATAAGACCGCAATATTTGGACACAAATGCCATTCTATTGTCAGAATGTCATCCAGGAAATGTTTTAAAGAGTTTTACTTGAATGTATATATGTAATTGATTTGCTCAAAATGTGGCAACCGTTTTATCTAAAGTCCAGTTAGGGTGTATTTTGGGGTGAAATGTGCCAGTGAGTACACCCGTCAGAGTCTCCTCACTCATTTTTGACATATGCATTGACCCGATCATTGACTTTGTACAGTGGGAAGTGGATTCATATGGCTCCGCTCACACGGTTTACCTGACAAAGGAAACGTGACAAATTGGGGGATTTGCACTTTCGCAACCAGATAGCAGTAGATTGTTGTATATCTTAAAAATGGGTTTTGTGGCAATTCCAACTTTGACCACAGCGTCAGTTGCAATGTAGAGTGGCTCTTTTCATCATTTTCAGCAGACTGCCTTGCTAAATTATTAACCCCCACCCCTGCTGGTAGAAAGTGAAGTAGCACATTCCATTTTCCTTAGTTTTTTAAATTTGCTTTGTTAATTGTTTCACTCAATTTAAATGACTCCCAATATTTGAAGCACATACATATAGTGATGGACGTCTTAAATATGCATAGTGAGACAAAGAAATGTCTCAAATGCGGATATTCTATAGACCAGTGGTTCTCAAACTTTTTTCATTGATGCATCCCCTGTGAACATTTTTTTAATTCAAGTACTCCATAATCAGCGCAAAGCATTTTTGGTTAAAAAAAAAGAGATAAAGAAGTGAAATACAGCACTGTGTAATCAGTTTCTGATTCATCAAATTGTATAAGAGTGCAAAATATTGCTCATTTGTAGTGGTATTTCTTGAACTATTTGGAAAAAAAAATATATGAAAATAACTAAAAACTTGTTGAAAAAATAAACAAGTGATTCAATTATACTGCGATGAGGTGGCAACTTGTCCAGGATGTTCCCCGCCTTCCGCCCGATTGTAGCTGAGATAGGCACCCAAAGGGAATAAGCGGTAGAAAAATAAAGGATGGATGGATGATTCAATTTTAAATAAATATTTCTACACATAGAAGTAATCATCAACTCAAAGTGCCCTCTTTGGGGATTGTAATAGAGATTCATCTGGATTCATGAACTTAATTGTAAACATTTCTTCACAAAAAATAAATTTGTAACATCAATATTTATGGAACATGTCCACAAAAAATATAGCTGTCAACACTGGATATTGCATTGTTGCATTTCTTTTTACAGTTTATGAACTTACATTCCTTTTTTTGTTGAAGTATTATTCAATAAATATATTTATAAAGGATTTTTGAATTATTGCTATTTTTAGAATATTTTTCAAAAATCTCATGTACCCCTTGGTATACCTTCAAGTACCCCCAGAGGTACGTGTACCCCCTTTTGAGAACCACTGCTATAGACATTCATAGCAGATGAAGGAGATAATGAAAATCCTGTCTTCTGTCATTCTATACGAGCCAGATTAAACGTGGAAACAGTAAACTCCTTTATAATTAAACTGACATCAGGGATCCATTAAGGTGCTTATTCAATCCGAGGATGCGATTTCTTTAAATTTCCTCGTTTTTTTTCTTCTTCCTGCCTACAGAGGGAAGTCACGGTGTGCTTCAAATAGACATTAAGCGGATACGTGTGGTGTCATTAGAGAGTTGTCCTTGAAAGACTGGCTGCAGGTTATGTTGGTAATGAGGTGCTCGGGACCTGCTGTGGTAATTTTATATGTTTGTAAATGGACCCAGACCAAGAGACGGGTGACTTAAATAAATGCAACACCATCCAGCATATGCACATAACAGTGAATTGGTTTAAAAAACCTTTTTATCATCATTGTTTTAATGGCAAATATGTTTTATAACAAAAAATGAAGCTAATTAAGAGGCCTCGGTTTGTACACAATTTGTAAAAGAGATTTATGTGGCACTTATTTGAAAATGCAATGATTTAAACTTTCCTTTAGCGCCGTCTATTTCCCTCCATGGGCCTGTTTGGCATCCCAGCACAGGGAGCTGAGATCTAAGCGAAGATTTCCCCCATAACATTTATTGAGCGTCTGAGGATTCCTGAACACACCTGCTCTCCTACTTTGAATTTTGCTTTTAGAAAAGGGGGATGAAAATGAAAGTGTCTCTCGTGAAGACCAGAAATGCCAAGCGTCACAGTTCATTTGTTCTTGTGATAAATTGGAGTCCCGTTTTAAAATAATTAATTGTGTAATTTAACAAGCTGAGCAGGTAAAAAAAAAAATTATATTTTGTCTTCTGTGTGCAGCGACACACTGCGTGCTTATATAGTCTGTCCCTGGTGGTTACAGTGTTTTGATGCATGGGGATCTGCCTATAAAGTCTATTTACATGCAAATTTTTACATTTCCCTTTGCATCAAACACTTACAGTGATGCATGTACTGTATTCCACCAGTCAGACAAGGTTCCAGAGTGAATCTCTCTCTCTCAGAGTGGAACTGTTTGTGCATTTGTTGTGTGTTTGACGGAGAATGACACATGCTGGAGGGAAGAGAGGAAATGGTACTGTGTGTTTTACCTTCGTCCTCATTTATCGTCTCGTGTTTTTTCTCTTCAATCTTACCCGCTCCTCTAGGTCATCCAGAAAATTCCTCCATCTGTGATTTCAAGCCCCATTCCTCCGTGCCCTTGGCTTCCAGAGGTAAAAAAAAAATATATAAAGTATTTCAGTGTTTTTTTTTTACACTGTACAGTAGAGTCCTGTTAAGCAACAATGCCAGATATAGTTGTACTGTCCTCTCTGACAATTGATATGTTTAGCTATATAGTCAACTATTTCAGTGGATTTAACTATATGTGTACAATAGCTCACTTAAGAGTCTGTTCAGAATATTTTAGTAATGCGATTCTCAAATTGTGGTACGCACTACTGGTACGCAGACTCCATTCAAATAATCACTTGATTAGAATGCATTATTCTTTTTGTCTATATTCAAACACAATATTACTATTCAAACTGCTCGCTAGAGTTACCATATCTGAGTTATTGGGTAGAAATATGGGGAAACAGCCACAAATGTGCGCTTCATTCACTAACTGTGTTACAAAAAAGATCAATTACAATAATACATAATGTTGGATATACAGAACATACAATCCCTTTATTTATTGAATCACAATTATTGAAATTCAACGTTTAGGTGCATTTGCAGACAGCTAAAATGATGTGTAAAGAAAACAATAACCTGCTAACCAAGAATGTACAACAATTCTTCTCAACAAAAGAGGAGGAATATAACCTTAGAGGAAAATCAAATTTAAAACATTTGTATGCTCGTACAACACTTCAGTTGTTTAGTAGATCAGTATGCGGAATTTAATTATGAAACGGATTAACCAAAGAAATCAAACAAAGCACCAATATGATTCAGTTTAAGAGACTGTTCAAACTACAAGTGTTCATGAAGTACACAGAACAGGAATTATGATGAACATCTTGAACCCTTTTCTTTTTTTTTATTTAGACAGAGATTATTTATGTATTTAATATTTGTTTACTTACTATGGTATATAATTTACTTTTTATTTATTTGTTAACTGTTCTGTTACAGACAACAAGGACATTTTATAACATTGCTATGGTATGAAAAGGGGTAGGATTAAATAAGCTCTACTTCTTCCTACCCTTTTTCGGACGTGCTGTAATGAAACAACTGGAAATGTGTGATGCATTACATTGAATCATGTGCATGTTCGAAATAAACTGAAACTGAAACTGAACTGAACCAAACTGAACGTTACAGTCGCCAAAAATATTAAATATATGTGTTAAATAAAACCTCTACCTTGTTTTTAATGGATACTTAGGCCTACTATGCTACTGTATTTTAATGTTGGTCATTATGGTGGTACTTGGAGAGCCAGGTTTTTTCTGAGGTGGTACTTGGTGAAAAAAGTTTGAGACTCGCTGTTCTAGTACATTTTTTCTACAAACAATCGTAAGCTTTAAGTAGTTGAACATATTTTTGACAGTTTTTAAACCACTCTACATTTATTTCATTTTTTTGTGGGAGAACAAAATATTTTAAACAAGCAAATCCACATCTAAAGGACTTTTGTGGTGTTTGCTTTAGAGAAAATCGATTCACTTTCATCAAACAATTCCCATTGTTCGAAAAAAGCAGTTTTACCAATGAAAGTTAAAGATTAATAATTCAGATGCTCTGCCAAAATTGTTTTACTGCGTTGTGCTTCACTTGATTTTCTCGCCAACCTCCAGTGAAAATGCCGTGTCCATTTTCCATCTTGTTTTAATCTTGGGGGAAACCAAAAAGCTATGTTATGTAATAACTGTCTTCTTAAAAAAAACAATAATTGAATTGTCATCCAAATTTAAATAAGATATTTGACACACAAATTAAAACCTAATGAGGAAAAACACAATAAATTCAGTGACATTCTCAGCTTAATTCATTGAGAGAGAAGAGCATAAGACAATTTTTTAATCTCACAGTCACAATTAGAGATGTGTACTCAAATCAGTCATTTTATAGGCACAGGCCGAAGTCTGTCAGTACTTACTGGGTACCGATTAACGTAAAATTAAATGGTCTGGTTGCAGACTCGCACAGGTTCAGGCATTTGGCCGGGAAACAAGCCATCACTTAGAGTGGACCCGGTTCTTTGCCTGCGAGTAATTTTACAATATCCAATGCCAACAAAGCAAGAAGAAGGCATTAGAGAGCAGAGTAAGTACCCCTTTTATATATGTGCAATTTACATTGGATTTGCCATAGACATGCTACTGATTGGTTGGAGTGATTTTAGATAGAAATTGCAACACCTCCAAATTTGGTCATAAAAACTACAACCAACATACAGGTTACAATCAAACATCTGGTGTTTGATGAATACAAAGCTAATAGTAGAAACACTTTGTGGGACTCATCAAAAGAAATGACTGGCTCATTCAACTTTATGACAAAGACCACTTCCTGGCTAAGGTAATATACAGTTGCACAGAGCCTTGTATAGAGGGGGAGTATGGCCAACTCGGTTTCAGATTTGGTCCCCAACATGGCGCACTGAAGTCATGAAAAGCCCCTCACGTATCTACAGGGTGCCAAGTTGGGTACCAACTCTGAAAGCGAGTTGGCCATAATCTCTTTATACACGACTTTGCCACAGTTTATACACTACTGCCATCTAATGTCTTGGAATTGCAACTGCATGCAAAGTTAAGTGTTTATAACAGTACATTGGGGCGGTATAGCTCGGTTGGTAGAGCGGCCGTGCCAGCAACTTGAGGGTTGCAGGTTCAATCCCCGCTTCTGCCATCCTAGTCAATACTGTTGTGTCCTTGGGCAAGACACTTTACCCACCTGCTCCCAGTGCCACCCACACTGGTTTAATTGTAACTTAGATATTGGGTTTTACTATGTAAAGCGCTTTGAGTCACTTGAGGAAAAAGTGCTATATTAATATAATTCACTTCACTTCATTACAGTACTTGCAAACAGGACACAGAAGTGTAAGACAAAAAGATAAACAATTAGCAGTTATTAACACTTTTGAACACCACAAAATTAGTACCATGAGGTGCGTTCCCCTACATGATGCACGGAACACTCTGTGGATGCCATCTCTGCTCCACACGCTGCATGTCTTTGCTGTCGTCCAGCATTCTGTTGTTCTTTATTTTGTCGCCAGTTCAGTTGTAGTGTCGTTCTGCATAGCAATCCCTAAGATTCAATGCCTTTTTTTAGGGGCACTCACCTTTGGTTTATTGTTGGTTTAAGCATTGGATACCTTTTTACCTGCACAATGCCTCCTGCTGTCGTCTTCATATTGTAATCTACAAAGCAATTAGCTGCCTATTGCTACCTACTGATACCAAATCGATTCAAAGACGAAAGGCACCCATCCCTATTTACAGCATAGGCTATTCACATGTAAATTTGCCGTCTGCAGAATTGTGACTAAGCAGTGATCAGTAGCTGGCCTTCTTCCAGTTTTACTTCATTGCAAGAGTTGGGATAGGACAAAAGCCTTCAAGAACAACAAGGACAAATCTTGTATAGATGAAACGTTTTAAGCGATCCCCTCCCCTTCCACACGTCATCACTGTGAATTAGGTGCCCCCTGCTTGCAACTCAGGGCTAGGGAATATAAACAATGCCAATGGAACGGATGTTAAACGAATTAAAGTGGAAAACCATGAGGATGTCTATCTCAGATGGCCTCGTAAATCTCGGGCCCCTGGCTGCGTCGCTGCACGGTGCCGACGCTGCGCTCTGACAGCCTGCCAGCGGAGCGCGGAGGGGTCGCGTGCAGTGTGGTCTGCTCCATCCCGTTATTAGCGGTTTCAACCATGCAAGAGGCACGTCTTTGTTTTATGCAAAGTATATAAGAGGGGAGCGCCGATGAGCAGTCTGGCCACGTAGATCCAGGGGGACAAGCTGCATGATGGAGATGGAGAGCCAGGTCTTGTTGTCCTTGCCTGGGGAAAGTGCCCTGAATCTGGCCAGGACTGCATAGACCTACACCAAAATCATGGCGGATCTACCTAAAGCTAAATATATGATTGTTGAGGACCTTAGGACATGTTAACATCTCGATGAGACTGGCCATTGTGGGTGCAAGTATAGAAACTTCAAGGGGTTCACTATTCAAAAAAAAATGCTGGGGCCCCCATGGGAAATAAGGGACCCTGGATATGCTGACATAGATAAACCACCAGGTGTGTGTTTTTATATACATTACATATCAAATGTGTGAAAAAATGTGTGGGGTATGAGTACAAATATAGAGTGCAGCTGGCTGGCGTAAGTGTGATCACATAAGCATTCTGTAAAGTGCAAACACACCAAAGTCACATTAAATATATAGCTGCAGGAGTCCGATTGCTGCTTTGCCTCACATCACTTGTGTTGCACTTGAACACAGCACAGAAACAAGATGAAGTTAGCAGGCATATATTTTAGCAGGGGCGTCAAACTCATTTTCATCCTGCAAGTGGGGTGGTTGATTCCTGTGGTCCCGTGCTGGGCGGTACTGCGGCGGCAAACTTAAGGGGGGCTGGCCCCACCGAGCTAGTGGGGGCCAGGTTGCTGATTGGGTGGGGGCGGTCTTCCCGTCCGGCTGCGGGGAGTCTCTGGGCCCCTCGCGGCAGGGCGTCCTGCCATTTTTCCCGCATGGAGTGTAGTGTCTTGCTGGCTGGGGGGCTGGCTGTCCCCTGCTTCTCCTGTGCCTTGTCTTCTGCTGAGCGCGTCTGTCTATGGCCTGCCACTGGCCCTGCCGGGCAGTAGATCCAGCTCTGGGGTTCCTGACGCTGGCCGGCCTGGCTGCGTGGGGCTGGTGGTCCCTTGTTCCTTGGGCATCGCACCTGCTGTTTTGGGTTGGGCTCTCTGGGTGGCTGGGGCCGTACTTTGTCTCCCGCACACACAGGGAGACCAATATATTGTACATATAAATGCACATACAGACTCACATACACACAATTATTCATACAAATGTATATACATTTGTATTTGCATTCATTAATACATACATACATGCACACATTGATACTTACCCACATACATAGGTACCTATGCTCCCAGATACATACAAAAATACAGTACATACATACAGTACATGCTCACGGCACATACATTCACACATACATTCACTGCACAAACATACATATATACATACTGTACATATATAAGCACATATGCATACATACACTCAAACGTATATTCACGTTTCATCAAACATATATTAACATAAGTTCCCCTAGGGCAATGTTTTTCAACCTTTTTTGAGCCAAGGCACATTTTTTTCATTGAAAAAAGCCAAAAGCACACGACCAGCAGAAATCATGTAAAAATGTAACTCGATATTGACAGTAAAAAGTTGTCATCGCAATTGTTGAATATGAATTCCAACTCAGCTCCTCTCTGAGCTGCCACCTTACCGTGGTAGAGGAGTTTGCGTGTCCCAATGATCCTAGGAGCTATGTTGTCTGGGGGCTTTAAGCCCCCTGGTAGGGTCTCCCAAGGCAAAATGGTCCTAGGTGAGGGACCAGACAAAGAGCAGCTCGAAAACCTCTATGACAAGTAAAAACAAAGGACCCAGATTTCCCTCGCCCGGACGCGGGTCACCGGGGCCCCCCTCTGGAGCCGGGCCCGGAGGTGGGGCACGATGGCGAGCGCCTGGTGGCCGGGCCTGTACCCATGGGGCCCGGCCGGGCACAGCCCGAAGAGGCAACGTGGGTCCCCCCTCCAATGGGCTCACCACCCATAGCAGGGGCCATAGAGGTCGGGTGCAATGTGAACTGGGCGGCAGCCGAAGGCAGGGCACTTGGCGGTCCGATCCTCGGCTACATAAGCTCGCTCTTGGGACGTGGAACGTCACCTCACTGGGGGGAAAGGAGCCTGAGCTAGTGCGCGAAGTAGAGAAATTCCGGCTGGATGTAGTCGGACTCACTTCGACGCACAGCAAGGGCTCTGGAACCACTTCTCTTGAAAGGGGCTGGACTCTCTTTCACTCTGGCGTGGCCGGCAGTGAGAGGCGACGGGCTGGGGTGGCAATTCTGGTTGCCCCCGGGCTTAAAGCCTGCACGTTGGAGTTCAACCGAGTGGACGAAAGGGTAGCTTCCCTCCGCCTTCGGGTGGGGGGACGGGTCCTGACTGTTGTTTGCGCTTACGCACCAAACAACAGTTCAGAATACCCACCCTTTTTGGGTACACTCGAGGGAGTACTGGAGAGTGCTCCCCCGGGTGATTCCCTTGTTCTGCTGGGGGACTTCAACGCTCATGTTGGTAACGACAGTGAACCTGGAGAGGCGTGATTGGGAAGAATGGTCGCCCGGATCTGAACCCGAGTGGTGTTTTGTTATTGGACTTCTGTGCTCGTCACAGTTTGTCCATAACAAACACCATGTTCAAACATAAGGGTGTCCATATGTGCACTTGGCACCAGGACACCCTAGGCCGCAGTTCCATGATCGACATTGTAGTTGTGTCATCGGATTTGCGGCCTCATGTTTTGGACACTCGGGTAAAGAGAGGGGCGGAGCTTTCTACCGATCACCACCTGGTGGTGAGTTGGCTGCGATGGTGGGGGAGGTTGCCGGACAGACCTGGCAGGCCCAAACGCATTGTGAGGGTTTGCTGGGAACGTCTGGCAGAGTCTCCTGTCAGAGAAAGTTTCAATTCCCACCTCCGGAGGAACTTTGAACATGTCACGAGGGAGGTGCTGGACATTGAGTCCGAGTGGACCATGTTCCGCACCTCTATTGTCGAGATGGCTGATCGGAGCTGTGGCCGCAAGGTAGTTGGTGCTTGTCGTGGCGGTAATCCTAGAACCCGCTGGTGGACACCAGCGGTGAGGGATGCCGTCAAGCTGAAGAAGGAGTCCTACCGGGTTCTTTTGGCTCATAGGACTCCAGAGGCAGTGGACAGGTACCGACAGGCCAAGCGGTGTGCAGCTTCGGCGGTCACAGAGGCAAAAACTCGGACATGGGAAGAGTTTGGGGAAGCCATGGAAAATGACTTCCGGATGGCTTCGAAGCGATTCTGGACCACCATCCGCCGCCTCAGGAAGGGGAAGCAGTGCACTGTCAACACCGTGTATGGTGTGGATGGTGTTCTGCTGACCTCAACTGCGGATGTTGTGGATAGGTGGAAGGAATACTTTGAAGATCTCCTCAATCCCACCAACACGTCTTCCTATGAGGAAGCAGTGCCTGGGGAATCTGTAGTGGACTCTCCTATTTCTGGGGCTGAGGTTGCTGAGGTAGTTAAAAAGCTCCTCGGTGGCAAGGCCCCAGGGGTGGATGAGATCCGCCCGGAGTTCCTTAAGGCTCTGGATGCTGTGGGGCTGTCTTGGTTGACAAGACTCTGCAGCATCGTGTGGACATCGGGGGCGGTACCTCTGGATTGGCAGACCGGGGTGGTGGTCCCTCTCTTGAAGAAGGGGGACCGGAGGGTGTGTTCCAACTATCGTGGGATCACAGTCCTCAGCCTTCCCGGTAAGGTTTATTTAGGTGTACTGGAGAGGAGACTACGCCGGATAGTCGAACCTCGGATTCAGGAGGAACAGTGTGGTTTTCGTCCTGGTCGTGGAACTGTGGACCAGCTCTATACTCTCGGAAGGGTTCTTGAGGGTTCATGGGAGTTTGCCCAACCAGTCTACATGTGCTTTGTGGACTTGGAGAAGGCATTCGACCGTGTCCCTCGGGAAGTCCTGTGGGGAGTGCTCAGAGAGTATGGGGTATCGGACTGTCTTATTATGGCAGTCCGATCCCTGTACGATCAGTGTCAGAGCTTGGTCCGCATTGCTGGCAGTAAGTCGGACACGTTTCCAGTGAGGTTTGGACTCCGCCAAGGTTGCCCTTTGTCACCGATTCTGTTCATAACTTTTATGGACAGAATTTCTAGGCGCAGTCAAGGCATTGAGGGGTTCCGGTTTGGTGGCCGCGGGATTAGGTCTCTGCTTTTTGCAGACGATGTGGTCCTGTTGGCTTCATCTGGCCGGGATCTTCAGCTCTCACTGGATCGGTTCGCAGCTGAGTGTGAAGCGGCCGGAATGAGAATCAGCACCTCCAAATCCGAGTCCATGGTTCTCTCCCGGAAAAGGGTGGAGTGCCATCTACGGGTTGTGGAGGAGACCCTGCCCCAAGTGGAGGAGTTCAAGTACCTAGGAGTCTTGTTCACGAGTGGGGGAAGAGTGGATCGTGAGATCGACAGGCGGATCGGTGCGGCGTCTTCAGTAATGCGGACGTTGTACCGATCCGTTGTGGTGAAGAAGGAGCTGAGCCGGAAGGCAAAGCTCTCAATTTACCGGTCGATCTACGTTCCCATCCTCACCTATGGTCATGAGCTTTGGGTCATGACCGAAAGGATAAGATCTCGGGTACAAGCAGCCGAAATGAGTTTCCTCCGCCGTGTGGCGGGGCTCTCCCTTAGAGATAGGGTGAGAAGCTCTGCCATCCGGGAGGAACTCAAAGTAAAGCCGCTGCTCCTTCACATCGAGAGGAGCCAGATGAGGTGGTTCGGGCATCTGGTCAGGATGCCACCCGAACGCCTCCCGAGGGAGGTGTTTAGGGCACGTCCAACCGGTAGGAGGCCACGGGGAAGACCCAGGACACGTTGGGAAGACTATGTCTCCCGGCTGGCCTGGGAACGCCTCGGGATCCCCCGGGAAGAGCTAGACGAAGTGGCTGGGGAGAGGGAAGTCTGGGCTTCCCTGCTTAGGCTGCTGCACCCGCGACCCGACCTCGGATAAGCGGAAGAAGATGGATGGATGGATGGATGGAATTCAAACCATAACCAACCAAACTTCACTATACTTGTCTCAAAGCACTGTCATGACCTGTCACATCACACCGTGACTTATTTTGAGTTTTTTGCCGTTTTCCTGGGTGTGGTGTCTTGCCCTCCTATTTTGGTGGCTTTTCCTGTTTTGTTGGTATTTTCCTGTTGCATTTTCATGTCTTCCTTTGAGCACTATTCCCCGCACTTGCTTTGTTTTAGCAATCAAGACTATTTCAGTTGTTGCTATCCTTCTTTGTGTGGACATTGTTGTCATGTACGGATGTACTTTGTGGATGCCATCTCTGCTCCACACGCAGCAAGTCTTTGCTGTCGTCCAGCATTCTGTTTTTCTTTATTTTGTAGTAAGTTCAGTGTAGCATAGTTCTGCATAGCCATCCCTAAGATTCAATGCCTTTTTTAGGGGCACTCACCTTTGGTTTATTGTTGGTTTAAGCATTAGATACCTTTTTACCAGCACAATGCCTCCTGTTGTCGTCTTCAAATTGTGATCTACAAAGCAATTTGCTGCCTATTGCTACCTACTAATTTGGAAGAGTATTACACGGTTGCTCTGCCGAGCTCTAGACAGCACAGACACTCAACAACGGCACATTTTTTGCGGATTACGATTGATGGTTTGGAAAAAATATATTTTTGACCCAATAGCTGAAATTAGATTATCACACCCGACTGTATTTTACGGCACACTAGTGTGCTGCGGCACAATGGTTGAAAAACACTACCCTAGGGTACAATGACAATCTACAAGGTTAATACATTTTGCTTCTCTTTCTTCCCCTCAATTTATCTGTTTTCTTTTGTTGTCAAGTTATCAATACGTATGTATTGTTGCATTTGAAACAATTGTATTGTTGATAATAGAGGTAATTATTGTTATTATTCATTATTAATAGTGTTATTTCCACTGCTCCATTTGTAGTGGAAAAATGTTCATTGTCATTTCTGTGTTATTAAGATTTACTTCAAGAACTGCTTCTTTGCTATCACTTTTCATTTAATATTTGTACATACAGTATCGTATTTGCTGTTGCTGTTCTGTTTGTTGTTGTTGTTTTGTCTGTCTTATCCCTTCTTATCACTGCAATTTCCCCCTCTGTCTTCCTTTTTTCCTCTTTCTATCCCCTCCTGCTCGTCCGGCTGCGCTAAACATAAATATAAATCCATTTAATGAAGTCAAATACAAATAAGGCAACAAGAGAAGTATCCCACACTTCTTTTTTGTAAAGTACATCTGTAGAGCAAATATGGGCATCTACATCAACTGTATGATTTGCCTAGGTAGCTGGACAGGACAAAAAAAAATACATTTCATTTTCATCGTGGGCCATATCGCAGCCATGGAAGCCCTCAGAGGGCTGCTTGATGAAATTATTCAGCCCCTTTGGGATTTTGCGCTGGTGTGGTTGCGCTTATACACGCATATTCAACTGCTCAGCCTCGGAACTTTGCCCAATCCCTGCAAATTCACCGCACATCTTGGCCAATCATCAGTGTTTTCGGAAATGGAAAATGCTCCAACTGTCGGGAACTCGCATGGCTGCCGTTTTGTTAACCCAAGATGCAAGAACCAGGAGAGTGAAGAGAAGGTAAGATGCATCTTTAATGTCAAATGAAGCAGTCTAGCAAAACAATGGTTCCAAACAGAAAGAGTTATCATCGAGCACTAAGGAGTGCTCGAGACAAGGCATAAAATAGCATACATGTTGATTAGCAGTAGGTGTGGACCAGCTGCCAATCAACAGCAGGTGTGTGAAATGAACAGTGCTCAGCGGAACAAGCAGGAAGTGGAGACCACAATAAGAGCACTGAATAGGAAGTATATACAAGAACGAGGAAAACAAACTGAAATGAAGTGACAGATCGTCACACCAACTGCCTTCAAATGCAACACCACTGTCTAACTCAGGAGTCCCCAAATTACGGTCCACTGCCAGCGTCCACATCCAGGCTCGCAGGAAGTCACAGTTTTTTTTTTTTAAATCTGTCCTGTCCAACCGCTCAGGCAAATCAAATTGTGAATGGAGATGCCCCCATAACTAATGCACACATTTACTTTACACAAGAGAAGTGTGGAATACTTTTTATATTGCCTTATAAATGTTTTGGGGGGGATAAGACAACAACAAGAAAAAAGTGTATTATATATATATATATATATATATATATATATATATATATATATATATATATATATATATATATATATATATATATATATACATACACATACACACACACATATATAAATAGATGTATATATACACACATACATATACTGTATATATATATATATATATATATATATATATACATATATATATATATATATATATATATATATTTACAAACAAAATGATATATAAAGAAAAGTTCAGCTAGTGTAGAATTTAATTTGAAAAGGGTTTCAGTGACAAAAACAAGCTTGTTGTATCAAATTATATTGAGTTATAATTGACATATGCATGCATTATTTTCTGGGCTCAAAATTTAGATATATTAATCTAGAAAGATTAAATGTTCTATTGACACCCATTATTTCCAGGCTTTTGTTGTGCCACAAAAAATGATGCAGTGGACAAATGGGGCCCCCAAGCCTTGAGTTGTGTTGAGTTTACCTGCGCTTTACAGTATGAGACACATTTCTTGTTCTAATATTGAACTGATGTAAAGTTGGCATTAGGTCCTTTGTTTCCTCTAAAGTTTATTACACATGTTGAAGAACAACTGTGGAAAAGCTTGCAAGCCCTGACCTCAATTGGATGAACACAAATCGGGCCAGCCAACATCAGTCGCCTCTAAACTCATGAATTTTTCGGGCTGAATGCATTACCACACCAGTAGGTGGCAGTAGTCTGTGTCTACAAACACATGTGAATTATTCACGCTCCGAAACAATAGAATGTGAAATAATAAATGTGTCCATCATAAACTCTGCGTTATAGTTTTTTTTCAAGCAGATAGTCTTACAGTCTATCATAAAAGTGTGAAAAAAAACAAAAAAACACTGCAAACTATATGAAGCTGTATTTAAAACAAACCACTCACCGTTTTAAGTATTGACATGTAAAGTGTCAAAGAGTGTAGGGATGTCCTAAAACTGAGTTGACTTTTCTTGTTGCAAGTGTAAAAA